>NC_134890.1:3115147-3132647 GCF_041734735.1 Babylonia areolata
GTGGTTGTGTGTGTGAATGAATGAATGAATGTGTGTGTGTGTGTGTGTGTGTGTGAGCAGCAACTCAAAGAAACACATGTATGCATTGCATGCATGTGTTGCATGTATTGGTATGTATGTGAAATACGTGCAGAGCGGACGAGTTAAAAAAAAAGTGTGAAGACGAATGCCACTTGCAAAGAGCGATGGTAAATTATCTCCGCAAGGATTTGGGAAGTTGCAATGTGTTGACTTCTTCAGTCTGAACTAGACTTGTATTTCGTGAGCTGTATTGCGCTGTGCTGTATTGCGCTGTGCTGTGCTGTATTGTGCTGTGCTGTATTGCGCTGTGCTGTGCTGTATTGTGCTGTGCTGTATTGTGTTGTGCTGTATTGTTCTGTGCTGTGCTGTATTGTTCTGTGCTGTGCTGTATTGTGCTGTGCTGTGCTGTATTGTGCTGTGTTGTGCTGTGCTGTATTGTGCTGTGCTGTATTGTGCTGTGCTGTGCTGTATTGTGCTGTGCTGTATTGTGCTGTGCTGTGCTGTATTGTGCTGTGCTGTGCTGTATTGTGCTGTGCTGTATTGTGCTGTGCTGTGCTGTATTGTGCTGTGCTGTATTGTGCTGTGCTGTGCTGTATTGTGCTGTGCTGTATTGTGCTGTGCTGTGCTGTTTTGTGCTGTGCTGTGCTGTATTGTGCTGTGCTGCGCTGTGCTGTGCTGTATTGCGCTGTGTTGTGCTGTATTGTGCTGCGCTGTGCTGTATTGTGCTGTGCTGTATTTCGCTGCGCTGTGCTGTATTGTGCTGTGCTGTGCTGTATTGTGCTGTGCTGTATTGTGCTGTGCTGTGCTGTGCTGTATTGTGCTGTGCTGTGCTGTATTGTGCTGTGCTGTGCTGTGCTGTATTGTGCTGCGCTGTGCTGTATTGTGCTGTGCTGTATTGCGCTGCGCTGTGCTGTATTGTGCTGTGCTGTGCTGTATTGCGCTGCGCTGTGCTGTATTGTGCTGTGCTGTGCTGTATTGTGCTGTGCTGTGCTGTATTGTGCTGTGCTGCGCTGTGCTGTGCTGTATTGTGCTGTGCTGTGCTGTGCTGTATTGTGCTGTGCTGTGCTGTATTGTGCTGCGCTGTGCTGTATTGTGCTGTGCTGTATTTCGCTGCGCTGTGCTGTATTGTGCTGTGCTGTGCTGTATTGCGCTGCGCTGTGCTGTATTGTGCTGTGCTGTGCTGTATTGTGCTGCGCTGTGCTGTGCTGTATTGTGCTGCGCTGTGCTGTGCTGTATTGTGCTGTGCTGTGCTGTATTGTGCTGTGCTGTGCTGTATTGTGCTGCGCTGTATTGCGCTGCGCTGTGCTGTATTGTGCTGTGCTGTGCTGTATTGTGCTGCGCTGTATTGCGCTGCGCTGTGCTGTATTGTGCTGTGCTGTGCTGTATTGCGCTGCGCTGTGCTGTATTGTGCTGTGCTGTATTGTGCTGTGCTGTGCTGTATTGTGTTGTGCTGTATTGTGCTGTGCTGTGCTGTATTGTGCTGTGCAGTATTGTGCTGTGCTGTATTGTGCTGTGCTGTATTGTGCTGTGCTGTATTGTGCTGTGCTGTATTGTGCTGTGCTGTGCTGTATTGTGCTGTGCTGTATTGTGCTGTGCTGTATTGTGCTGTGCTGTATTGTGCTGTGCTGTATTGTGCTGTGCTGTGCTGTATTGTGCTGTGCTGTGCTGTATTGTGCTGTGCTGTATTGTTCTGTGCTGTGCTGTATTGTGCTGTGCTGTATTGTTCTGTGCTGTATTGTGCTGTGCTGTATTGCGCTGTGCTGTATTGCGCTGTGCTGTGCTGTATTGTGCTGTGCTGTATTGCGCTGTGCTGTGCTGTATTGTGCTGTGCTGTATTGTTCTGTGCTGTGCTGTATTGTTCTGTGCTGTGCTGTATTGTGCTGTGCTGTATTGTTCTGTGCTGTGCTGTATTGTGCTGTGCTGTATTGTTCTGTGCTGTATTGTGCTGTGCTGTATTGCGCTGTGCTGTATTGCGCTGTGCTGTGCTGTATTGTGCTGTGCTGTATTGCGCTGTGCTGTGCTGTATTGTGCTGTGCTGTATTGTGTTGTGCTGTATTGTTCTGTGCTGTGCTGTATTGTTCTGTGCTGTGCTGTATTGTGCTGTGCTGTGCTGTATTGTGCTGTGTTGTGCTGTGCTGTATTGTGCTGTGCTGTATTGCGCTGTGCTGTGCTGTATTGTGCTGTGCTGTATTGCGCTGTGCTGTGCTGTATTGTGCTGTCCTGTGCTGTATTGTGCTGTGCTGTATTGCGCTGTGCTGTGCTGTATTGTGCTGTGCTGTATTGTGCTGCGCTGTGCTGTATTGTGCTGTGCTGTTTTGTGCTGTGCTGTGCTGTTTTGTGCTGTGCTGTGCTGTATTGTGCTGTGCTGCGCTGTGCTGTGCTGTATTGCGCTGTGTTGTGCTGTATTGTGCTGCGCTGTGCTGTATTGTGCTGTGCTGTATTTCGCTGCGCTGTGCTGTATTGTGCTGTGCTGTGCTGTATTGTACTGTGCTGTGCTGTATTGTGCTGTGCTGTGCTGTGCTGTATTGTGCTGTGCTGTGCTGTATTGTGCTGTGCTGTGCTGTGCTGTATTGTGCTGCGCTGTGCTGTATTGTGCTGTGCTGTATTGCGCTGCGCTGTGCTGTATTGTGCTGTGCTGTGCTGTATTGCGCTGCGCTGTGCTGTATTGTGCTGTGCTGTATTGTGCTGTGCTGTGCTGTATTGTGCGCTGTGCTGCGCTGTGCTGTGCTGTATTGTGCTGTGCTGTGCTGTGCTGTATTGTGCTGTGCTGTGCTGTATTGTGCTGCGCTGTGCTGTATTGTGCTGTGCTGTATTTCGCTGCGCTGTGCTGTATTGTGCTGTGCTGTGCTGTATTGCGCTGCGCTGTGCTGTATTGTGCTGTGCTGTGCTGTATTGTGCTGCGCTGTGCTGTGCTGTATTGTGCTGCGCTGTGCTGTGCTGTATTGTGCTGTGCTGTGCTGTATTGTGCTGTGCTGTGCTGTATTGTGCTGCGCTGTATTGCGCTGCGCTGTGCTGTATTGTGCTGTGCTGTGCTGTATTGTGCTGCGCTGTATTGCGCTGCGCTGTGCTGTATTGTGCTGTGCTGTGCTGTATTGCGCTGCGCTGTGCTGTATTGTGCTGTGCTGTGCTGTATTGTGCTGTGCTGTGCTGTATTGTGCTGTGCTGTGCTGTATTGTGCTGTGCTGTGCTGTATTGTGCTGTGCTGTGCTGTATTGTGCTGTGCTGTATTGTGCTGTGCTGTATTGTGCTGTGCTGTGCTGTATTGTGCTGTGCTGTATTGTGCTGTGCTGTATTGTGCTGTGCTGTGCTGTATTGTGCTGTGCTGTGCTGTGCTGTATTGTGCTGTGCTGTATTGTGCTGCGCTGTGCTGTATTGTGCTGTGCTGTATTGTGCTGCGCTGTGCTGTATTGTGCTGTGCTGTGCTGTGCTGTATTGTGCTGTGCTGTATTGTGCTGCGCTGTGCTGTATTGTGCTGTGCTGTATTGTGCTGTGCTGTGCTGTATTGTGCTGCGCTGTGCTGTATTGTGCTGTGCTGTATTGTGCTGCGCTGTGCTGTATTGTGCTGTGCTGTGCTGTATTGTGCTGCGCTGTGCTGTATTGTGCTGTGCTGTATTGTGCTGTGCTGTATTGTGCTGTGCTGTATTGTGCTGTGCTGTGCTGTATTGTGCTGTGCTGTGCTGTATTGTGCTGTGCTGTATTGTGCTGTGCTGTGCTGTATTGTGCTGTGCTGTGCTGTGCTGTATTGTGCTGTGCTGTGTTGTGCTGCGCTGTGCTGTATTGTGCTGTGCTGTATTGTGCTGCGCTGTGCTGTATTGTGCTGTGCTGTGCTGTGCTGTATTGTGCTGTGCTGTATTGTGCTGCGCTGTGCTGTATTGTGCTGTGCTGTATTGTGCTGTGCTGTGCTGTATTGTGCTGTGCTGTGCTGTATTGTGCTGTGCTGTATTGTGCTGTGCTGTGCTGTATTGTGCTGTGCTGTGCTGTATTGTGCTGCGCTGTGCTGTATTGTGCTGTGCTGTATTGTGCTGCGCTGTCATGAAGCTGTTTTCTGTACGGTACCGTGCTGTGCCGTGGTGTGCTGTATGCAGAGCTGCACTGCACTATACTACACTCTGCTGCACTATACTGTGCTGTACTGCGCAGCGCTATGCCGTGCTGTGTTGTACTGTACTGTAGAGCACTATACTGTACTGTTCTGCACTGGAACACTGAACATGAAACACATCCAATCTTCGGACACACACACGCACGCACGCACACACACACACACACACACACCACACACACACACACACACGGACACTCTCACACATCAGTGCAGTCACGCGTTCGCAGGCGTGCGCGCGTATGAACACGCACACACGAGAAAGAGACGGGGGGTGGGGGGCGTATTCAGGAGGGCTACAGACAGATAGGCAGAGATAGCAAGAGAGAGAGGGTGGTGGGAGAGAGAGAGAGAGAGAGAGAGAGAACACTGAACACTGAAATGTTTAATGTCATTAGCTGTAAAGCTCTAGTGACATGGTATGTACAAATCAGAACAGATATGGCGCAAAACAAATAAAATGGTACAGAAAGGAAAAACATACTCAAAGTAAACTGAACTACTAAGGGATAAGCGACACTTTGGTACTTCGTCATTTGCTTAATCAAGATGTCCATGTGGCAGGCGGGTACTGTGCCTTTTTTTCCCCCAGTCGTTCGTCTCCAAGGTTTGAACAGTACACAGGAAACAAAGTACATATTATAAGAGAGAGAGAGAGAGAGAGAGAGAGAGAGAGAGAGAGAGCTAAACAAACGTTTTGTGTCTTGTTTCAGGAGCGTACAAACAGGAGCATGATTTGAACCGCAGACTCCGCCCCCCAGCACACAGACACAGGACACAGCGCACAGACCACACAGCACACAGACCCTCCGCCATGGGCTACAGCCGGCAGCCCGGACTCCGCGGCATGTCCCGACAGAAGGTGGTGGCCAGGCTGAAGCTCCTCGCCGTCCTCCTCGTCATCGCCGCCCTCGTCACTCCGCTCCGCAACATGCTGATGCCCAGCTTCATGTGGTACGACACCTGGGACGATGTCAGCTCCCTCAAGCTGATCCGCATGCACGTCTTTGACCTGTTCTACTACATCAACCGCGCCCCGTACCAGGGCAGCTGTGTCCACATCCACCGCCACCTCGAGCCCCTGAAGAAGATCAAAATGGAGGAGCTTCCGGCGTACTCTCTGGAGGACTGGAACGCCGGTCTGGAGAAGGTCAAGTGGAAGTTCAGCGCTGAGGACTTGTGGAAGGTGGAGCATTTCAAGCCCTCGCTGACGCCGGAGGAGCAGAGGCAGATGCTGTACTCCACCTTGGTCATGACCCAGGCCTTTGACATCTTCAACATCAGCTACTTCATGATGGAGGGCACGCTCATCGGCGTGTACCGCCACCACGGCATCATCCCCTGGGACGACGACATGGACATCTTCATCCGGGCCACGCAGTGGGCGCGTGCCCGCGAGGTGCTGTCGTGCATCCCGGGCTTCTCGCTGAACATGGCCAGGGACTACATGTGGAAGTTCATGTGGAACAAGTCCAAGCTGTGGCTCAACGAGGACTTCATCCGGTTCCCCTTCATCGACGTCTTCCCGTACAACGAGGACTCTGGCCACGTGTGGCCCCTGACCATCTGGATGAAGAGGCACGTCATCTGGAGAGCGGCCGCCACCTACCCGGCCCAGAGGCTGCCCTTTGAAGGTTTCCTCGTGTCGGCGCCCAGAGACCCGGACTTCATCCTCGCCTCGCACTACGGGCCCGGCGTGAAGGAGAACTGTGCCTCCAGGATCTTCAAACGCCGCGAGAGGGAGTCCTACCCTGATTCCGAGCGGGTGATGATACCTTGTAGTTACCTGCACGACATCTACCCCTTTGTGTTCGAGCAGAAGGACCCCAAAGACGGCAAGGTGGTTCTGGTGAGGAAGGTAGGGGATAAGGTCCTTGGTACTTTTAAACCCAAGTGACATCCGACGTTCAGTACCTTTAAACCCAAGTGACATCCGACGTTCAGTACCTTTAAACCCAAGTGACATCCGATGTTCAGTACATTAAAACCCAAGTGACATCCGATGTTCAGTACTTTTAAACCCAAGTGACATCCGATGTTCAGTACTTTTAAACCCAAGTGACATCCGATGTTCAGTACCTTTAAACCCAGTTGATATCTGATGTTCAGTACTTTTAAACCCAAGTGACATCCGATGTTCAGTACCTTTAAACCCAAGTGACATCCGATGTTCAGTACCTTTAAACCCAAGTGACATCCGATGTTCAGTACCTTTAAACCCAAGTGACATCCGATGTTCAGTACCTTTAAACCCAATTGACATCCGATGTTCAGTAGATTAAAATCCAAGTGACATCCAATTTTCAGTACCTTTAAACCCAAGTGACATCCGATGTTCAGTAGATTAAAATCCAAGTGACATCCGATGTTCAGTAGATTAAAACCCAATTGACATCCGATGTTCAGTAGATTAAAACCCAAGTGACATCCGATGTTCAGTAGATTAAAACCCAAGTGACATCCTATGTTCAGTACCTTTAAACCCAATTGACATCCGACGTTCAGTAGATTAAAACCCAATTGACATCCGACGTTCAGTAGATTAAAACCCAAGTGACATCCGATGTTCAGTAGATTAAAACCCAAGTGACATCCGATGTTCAGTAGATTAAAACCCAAGTGACATCCGATGTTCAGTACATTTAAACCAGTCTGACATCTGACGTTCAGTACATTTAAACCAGTCTGACATCTGACGTTCAGTACATTTAAACCAGAGTGACATCCGATGTGCAGTACTTACAAGCGCAAGAGACATGCTGTGCGCAGTACGTGTGTACTCAAATGACACCCGTGTGTCAACAGTTTGTGTAGACCCGCAATGTGTCGTGTGTAGAATGCAATAACGAAAACAGCAACAACAAAAACTTATCATGTGCAGCACATTTTTCTTTTCTCGACATATACCGTGGCAATACATTTTTCTTTTCTCAAAATCAACTATGGTGATTGTGTAAAATCAAACGACATGAAATGTGCATGTTTTGCCATTCCAACTAAAAAAAAAATTCCAGTGTTTATCGCGTACTGAATTCGAGTACTTTACATTGCTTTATAACAATATGGCAGTGCACTGCGGGTATGTCTCTTCCTGTGGGGAAATGCCAGCGCTGTCTACCCCAGACGATGGCAGGAAATACAATGCATAATGGAGCGAGAGGCGTGGGAATGGAGCTGGGAGTCATGAACATGGGCTCAGTGTTCTGGGAATGCAGTTACCGTTGGTGAGAATTGAGTTAGTGTCCTTGAGAACTGAGTGAGACTTGTGGAAATGGAGGGAGGGTTGTGAAGGTGGAGCTGCAGTTGTATTGTATTGTATTGTATTGTATTGTATTGTATTTCTCTTTTTTGTCACAACAGATTTTTGTGTGAAATTCGGGCTGCTCTTCCCAGAGAGAGCGCGTCGCTACACTGAGAGCGCCACCCATTTTTTTGGTATTTTTTCATGCGTGCATTTTTTGTTTGTTTGTTTGTTTGTTTGTTTCCAATGAAATGGATTTTTCTGCAGGATTTTGTCAGGGACAACCCGTTTGTTGCCGTGGGTTCTTTCACGTGCGCTAAGTGCATGCTGCACACGGGACCTCGGTTTATCGTCTCATCCGAATGACTAGCGTCCAGTGCTTATGGAGGGGAGTGTGTGTGTGTGTGGGGGGGGGGTTGTTCGTGTTTTTGAGGGTCAAGTGTTGGGGTGTGGGTGGGAGGGGGTGGGGGGTGGGGAGCCAGGAGTGATTTACGGACGTATGATGATGCTCAGTCCTCCCAACTTCCGGTCGATCTGCTGTGGGCACAGTGTGTGTGTGTGTGTGTGTGTGTGTGTGTGTTGTCCCAACAAAGGAGATAGCTGTCTCATCAAACTGCCTGTGTTCTAAAAGTGTGTCTGGGTGTCGGGTGGGACAGCTTATTCGTACCCGTATTATGTGTGTGTGTGTGTGTGTGTGTGTGTGTGTGTGTGTTCTTTTTTTTTCTTTTTTTTTTTTTTAAATCGGGTGGGGGGAGAGGGGGGGGGTCAAATCTGGCTCGCCCATAGTGACGTTGTGGTCGATGTAGACTAAAGTCTGGAGTGACGCCCGTGAGAAAACTTCACC
The DNA here is from genome assembly GCF_041734735.1 of Babylonia areolata. Lineage (NCBI taxonomy): Eukaryota > Metazoa > Mollusca > Gastropoda > Neogastropoda > Buccinidae > Babylonia > Babylonia areolata. The sequence goes on from NC_134890.1 coordinate 3,123,356, forward strand.
TGGTCAGATCTGACCCCTCCACCACCACCTCCCACCCACCATGTTGGGACACTTAATTGTCATTAGCTGCAAGGGTCTGTTGATTCAGACAGACAGACAGACAGAGAGACAGACAGAGTGGTGTCGTTCGTCACAATCATCACACACATCACCACTGGAGGAGGGTGGTGGGGGTAGGGGTGGTGGTGGTGAGGGTTGGGGGGAGGGAGGGAGAGAGGGAGACTGATGTGGTGGTGTGGATGACGGTGGTGGTGGAGGTGTTGGGGGAGGGAGAGGGGTGGTGATAAGTGTCGTCGGTCGATAGAGCTTGGTGAGATGACTGACAAAAGCTGTGGCTTGGTCAGATGACTGACACGTGGCTTGGTGAGGTGACTGACACGTGGCTTGGTGAGGTGACTGACACGTGGCTTGGTGAGGTGACTGACACGTGGCTTGGTGAGGTGACTGACACGTGGCTTGGTGAGGTGACTGACACGTGGCTTGGTGAGGTGACTGACAAAAGCCGTGGCTTGGTGAAAAGAATGACAAAAGCCGTGGCTTGGCTCTGCTTCCTCTCTCAGCCCCTTTCTTAATGAATATTGCATTGGGGGCAATTAATTTTAGTCTCGCTGGAAATGACTCCAGAGGGACGGGGAGGGGGGGGGGTAAGCCCAGTACAGAAGATATCAAAGTAGAAAAAAACTGCACGGCCGTCCATTTATGTGGGGGAGGGGGGGGGGGGGGGGGGGGGGGGGTGGAGCGGAACAGGAAATGTTAGCCCAGAACGACCTTCCGTTTTCAACAGCTAGATGAAACCCGTACAACAGCGGTTAATTCCTGCTACGGTGTGTGTGTGTGTGGTGGGGGTGGGGCGTGGGGGGGGTGACTTGACAAGCCAGAATAGGCTTCAGGAGCCAGTTGCAGTGCTCGGGACGGAAGAGCCTATTGTGGTCGTGTGGTGGTGTGTCCATCGAGATCGATGATGACCATCGTTGTCATCCAGCTGGGGGATGGGGGAGGGTGGTGGTGGGGTGGGGGGGAGGATGCTCATGAATCTATCTGTGAATGCGCAGATGGCTGAATAGTCCAATCTGTGCACGAAATGTTCGCTGACAGTTGGGGCAGACAAAGACAGGCATATCATTGTCAGGGAGCTTGTTTGCCCGTGACTTTCTGGCCTGCCTCTTCTGAACAGCTGCAGCAGTCCTGTTGGCCTCGCACAACTTGGCGCCTTTGTGCACAGCAGCGCGCCATTTGTCACGGTCCACTGCAGATTCCTCCCAGGAGTCAGGGTTGATATCAAACGCTTTAAGAGAGACTTTCAGAGTATCTCTGAAGCGCTTCTTCTGACCTCCGTGTGGTCGTAACCCGCTACTAACTGTATGTACTTTGGAACTGACCAATGGCGTAGTTCGGTCAACGTAGGCATTTAGTCACGTGTAGCTGTCGATAAGTTAGAACCAAGCAAAGCAACTGGCTCCTGGCAGGAGTCATGATAGTGATAAGTTTCACTTTCTCATGGAGGCGTCACTGCGTTCGGAAAAATCCATTTGCGCTTCACGGCATCTGCTAGTCAGATGCCTGACCTTGAGTGTATGTTTGTGTACCTATCCGAGTGGAGTTGTTTCCAGATAAATTTGTCAGAGGACAGCGCTTTTGTTGCCGTGGGTTCTTTGTCAGTTCGCCAAATGCGTGCTGCACTCGGGGGACCTCACTTTATCGTCTCATCCGAATGATTAGACGCTCAGTTTGATTTTTTTTTTTCCAGCCAAACTTGGGAGAAAGGGCGAGAGCGGGATTCGAACCTAGGCTCTCTCGGACACTGAACTGGCAGATGAGCGTCTTATCCATTCTGCCACCTTCCGTTCGGTCACGTGAGGCCGGCCCAGAATGACACCGGGGTAAAATCCTCAGAGGGGGGGGGGTAGTTTGAAGCTATACACCGGTGTAGTTGGCGACTTGACTGCTCCACTGAAGACCGACTTTCCGACGCTGTGGGTCTTTCGTAATGTGGACACCAGTGAAATGAAAAACTAAAGACTGGCCAAAAAGAATGGCATCCAACTTAAGGCGGACGACAGATCAGGTGCCAGAATAATCAGCGAGGTGCAGGAATAACCAACTCGAATGATTGTGGGCCCTCAACGAAGGAAAAGGAGTTGAAGATCAAGAGGTTGTAACTGGTGTGTTTGTGAAACATTTCTTTTTGTCCTCTTCGACAGACGGGCGCAATAGCCGAGTGGTTAAAGCGTTGGACTGTCAATCTGAGGGTCCCGGGTTCGAATCATGGTGACGGCGCCTGGTGGGTAAAGGGTGGAGATTTTTCCGATCTCCCAGGTCAACATATGTGCAGACCTGCTAGTGCCTGAACCCCCTTCGTGTGTATATGCAAGCAGAAGATCAAATACGCACGTTAAAGATCCTGTAATCCATGTCAGCGTTCGGTGGGTTATGGAAACAAGAACATACCCAGCATGCACACCCCTGAAAACGGAGTATGGCTGCCTACATGGCGGGGTAAAAACGGTCATACACGTAAAAGCCCACTTGTGTGCATACGAGTGAACGCAGAAGAAGAAGTCCTCTTCGACAATTCAAAACAACATTCCGCAAGTGTTGTGGAAAGTCAAGCAATAAAAACGGAGCTCAGAAATCAGGTGATGAAGCTAAATGAATTATATAATTATAGTCGGGATTTTTGTACACATGCTTGCTACTAAACACTTCTTGATTTGACTGATGAAGCTGATTTTTTTTTCAATACTAACCATTTTTTTCAATATTACTGGAGTATTTTCTATACTTGGACGTGAGTGCTGTTTTTAGTCATGGTTCTGCAGCAGTGGTGTCCCCTGCCTTCAACAGCGTCATGTGAATGCTAGCCTTTTGCGGTGATGAATGTCAGATGTGAAACACTTTACCGTTATCTGCCCTGATTCCAGTGTCATGAGTTTGAGCATTGTGTGAGCGGAATGATGATGGCAAATGGCGTAACTCGAAAAGATTTTTATTTTATTCTGTGTATTTTGTTGAAACTGCTGAAATTTGGCTTATTGCGTTTAAAAATTAAATTGATTAATTAAAAATATATATATATAAAGATGTATATGTATGTATACATATCAGAAAATTATATGCAGGTTATTGTGTGTTATGACGATCAGCTGTGATGTGTGATGTTGCGAACAAAATTGATGGTGACGTCAGCATCAGAGTATGTTGTTGTGAACGCTGCTGTTGCTGTCTTTGTCATCATTGTTCATTTTGTTCTGTTGTTATTCTGTTGTTATTGAGGTGGCTTTGTTATTGTTTTTTTTTTTTTTTTTGGATGAAGTGCAAGACAGTGAAGATATAACCAACCATTTGAAGACGTGTGCAAATTGAAAACATGAAAAGAAGCCATCTTCTTGGTGTTCAACTGCTGTTTTTATTAAGTCTTGAATTTTTTTCCGATATATATATATATATATATATATATATATATTATTATTATTATTATTATTATTATTATTACGCGTTGCCTTGATAAAAAAAATGTTTACTTTCTTTTTTTTATTTTTTCGCAATAAGAATGACAGCAATTTGGCAGCGACTGCACATGAAATCTACATTCTGGCAGCAACTGCTTGCAATTCTAACTGGCGTTATTATTGTTTGTTTGTTTGCTGTTGTTTTTTTTTTGGGGGGGGGTTGTTGTTTTTTGTTGTTGTTTTTTCTTTCTTTTCTTTCTCTCAAACAAACATTGAAAAATCTTGTATATATGTCTGTGAAACAACGGAACAACACCACGCAACAGCAACACCAACATTAACAACAACAACAACAACAACAACGACAACAAGAACCAACAGTACAACAAGTAACAGAACAACAACAACAGCAGTGACAACAGTTAGGGTCTCATCCACGCTGCTCATTCCGAGTCCCCGAAAATTCACAGCCACAGGTACACCCACGTTCGTCTCTCGCAGTCTCAGCGTCAACAGTCCACAGGGAACTATCGATGTTTAGGTCCGCAGAGGAACACACACCAGAGGAGACCCTGCACTGCTGCTGAGTCACTTCCAACAGTGACGTTAAAAAAGCAACAAGCAAGACTGCATTGTAACAAACAGGCAAAAAGGAAGACCCTAAGACAGATGCAGATCTGTCGTTTGATAAGCAATTCTTGCTGCTGTCATAGTTGCCTTATTTTCAGTTTGCTTTTAATGCTTTGTTGGTTGGGTTTTATGTGCTATTGTTGACGGTGTTACATTAAGGATGTTTGCTCTGTGGAGCATGAATACATATCATGGAATGCTGTGACCTCGACGAAAGTGCCTGTATGTGTTGTGTGTTGTAATGACGAAAGTGTCTGCAATCCTGGTGTTTTGTGTTGTTATGACACAGTGCCTGTGTGTGTGTGTGTGTGTGTGTGTGTGTGTGTGTGTGTGTGTGTGTGTGTGTGTGTGTGTGTGTGTTGTAATGGCGACAGTGTCCGAATGTGTCTATGTTGTAATGACACAATGTCTGCATGTGTTGTGTGCTGTAATGATGACAAAGCCTGCATGTGTTGTGTGTTGCAATGACACAGTGTCTGCATGTGTTGTGTGTTGTAATGACACAGTACTTGCGTGTGTTGTGTGTCGTAATGACACAGTATCTGCATGTGTTGTGTCATTACAACTCTGCTTGTGTGTTGCAATGACACAGTGCTTGCGTGTGTTGTGTGTTGTAATGACACAGTACCTGCATGTGTTGTGTGCTGTGACGACGACAGTATCTACCTGTGTTGTGTCATTACAACTCTGCATGTGTTGTATGTTGCAATGACACAATGTCTGCTTGTGTTGTGTGTTGTAATGACACAGTGCTTGCGTGTGTGGTAAGGACACCGTATCTGCATGTGTTGTGTCATTACAACTCTGCATGTGTTGTGTGTTGTAATAACACAGTGTCTGCATGTGTTGTGCGCTGTCATGAAGACAATACCTACATGTGTTACGTGCTATGACGATGCAATTCATGCATGTGGTGTGTGTAATTATGCCGTGAATGACACCATCAGTGTTTCCGGGAGTCATATAATGATTGGCTGAAATATCATTGTTTATCGTTGATGATGACATAATATTTTGTATTCTGTGTTGATAAAAGGTCATAATACTTTCTGAGTGATACGTTTTTTCCAGTGATTATTGTGTCATTTCTAAGTCTGTTCGAAATGATGAGTTGGATGCATTCGAAGTGACAAAGAAAAGTGATTTAAGCCCATGCAATTCGTGAACTTAATTGAGCATGAAATAAAGTTATCCCTAAACTGAAGTCATAACTAATTCAAGTCGATGGGATGTATGGAAGTGTGATTGAGGTTTGACGTGTCTTTCCATTCTGTATAACTTGTGTATGTCTGTCTGTCTGTGTGTTTGTCAGTCTATCTATCTATCTATCTATCTTTTTATCTATCTATCTATCTATCTATCTATCTATCTGTCTATCTGTCTGTCTGTCTGCCCATCTCTCTATCTATCTGTATATCATCTATCTGTATGTATGTCTGCTTATCTGCCTATCTATCTATCTATCTATCTATCTATCTATCCGACTGTCTGTCTGTCTGTTTGGAATGTTTTGGTAACCACACACACACACACACACACACACACACACACACCATCTACTAGGTATATTTCCAGTCGAGATCAAACATCATTGGTACTGCTATAGTTTGATGGTCAAGAATATCTCTTTTTTCAGGTTTTTATTTTGTTTGTTTGTTTGTTGTTGTTTTTTGAAGACGCTATTTAACCCAATGTATATAAATTACATTTGGGTGGCGCTGTAGTATAGCGACGCGCTCTCCCTGAGGAGAGCAGCCCGAATTTCACACAGAGAAATCTGTTGTGATAAAAAGAAATACAAATACAAATACAAGGAGAGGAGGAATGGGCCCCGCCTACCAAAGCCGACCCTGGGACACTGAATATTACACTGTGGAGTCATGGCCTAGAGGTAACGCGTCCGCCTAGGAAGCGAGAGAATCTGAGCGCGCTGGTTCGAATCACGGCTCAGCCGCCGATATTTTCTCCCCCTCCACTAGACCTTGAGTGGTGGTCTGGACGCTAGTCATTCGGATGAGACGATAAACCGAGGTCCCGTGTGCTAGCATGCACTTAGCGCACGTAAAAAGAACCAACGGCAACAAGAGGGTTGTTTCCTGGCAAAATTCTGTAGAAAAATCCACTTCGACAGATAAAAAACAAATAAAACTACACGCAGGAAAAAATACAAAAAAAAAAAAAGAAAAAAAAAGGTGGCGCTGTGGTTTGCGACGCGCTCTCCCTGGGGAGAGCAGCCCGAATTTCACACAGAGAAATCTGTTGTGATAAAAAGAGAAATACAAATACAAATTAATTCAGGCTATAAGGCAAAGGGGTCTTTAACCTTTACACCACATTTACAATAATTACAATAATAATATATACTTATCGAACGCTTCCCTCCCTAAAACGAAGCTCAAAGCGCTTTACAATAAACATTATGCACGTATGACGTTACTTACAAAAGAAAATGATCAATAGCGATGATGATATTAACAATGGGTGACAATAACAGCAACAACAACAACGATTTGATACACACGCACCCCCCCCCCCCCCCCCCCCCCCCCCCCCCCCCCCCCCCCCCGATAAAAAAAATCAAAAAAAATCAAAGACTCCAGTTTCCATTATCACACACCCACCCACCCACCCACCCACACACACACACACACACACACACACAGGGAGAGAGCCAGGCGCGCGCGCACACATTCTATTCAATACATATATAACAAATGCATTCTTGACAACATAATCATGTTAAAATTTCAAAAAGCACACTATCTGCGTACGTCTGGGTCTTATGACTGTGTCCTTAGTATAGAATAGAATAGAATAGAATAGAATAGAATAGAATATGTCTTTATTACCAAGTGTACCGGGGTCACAAGGAATATTGGGGAAGATAGTACATAACAAAGTACGAACATAAATCGAAAATTATACACAAACACAGATACAGTAGAAATTAGGATACATACAAGTGCATATCAATATAGAAACCTGTGCATACTCACACATGCACGCACATGCACACACTGCACACAAATACACACACACGCACGCACACACGCACACACACACACACGCACGTTTGAACAGAAGCTGCATATTACATATGGATGGGACTGATGACTAGATCTTCAGGTAGATGTGTTGTCCATGCGTGCGCGTTAACACCCCTCCCCCAAAAAACCATCCTGCAAGGGACCTGTAGAGGGGGGGGCGGCAGAGGGGGGCGGCAGAGAAAAAAAGGCTGGTCCAAACAACGTAAAGGAATGGCCCAAAATGACGATGCCAAAATTCTCCTAAACGACAGTCCCAACAGAACGGCTTTGGCGAGCTATGAAAATTTTTCCTCAGCCCCCCCCAACGACCCCAGGGGGTTCGGGGGAAAAATGGGGAAAGTGAGTGAGATCTTTTTCCCGTAACCTCAAACCTCAACATAATTTTGGATTTTCCCCCATTAACGCTTTGGGGTTACCCCTGCTGGCCCAGGAATCGGGTTGGGAGATGGGGTTGTAGGAAAAATTTTTGGTTTTGTCCGAACGCAGTGACACCTCCTTGGCTACTAAAAACTGAAACTCCTTTATAAAATGAAACTATCCCTAATCCCCAGACATTTTTAAAACCCTTTAAACCAAAGCCGAAACTCTCGTGGTTTTTCCCTTTTTGTGTCCCCCTTTTTTTCTATTTTCGGGGCTTAGATTACTACTTCGAAATCTGAAGAAGCTGATAACGTAATTATCAGGCATTTGACTTATATATACGCACAATATTCGTGGTCTGCTGCTGACGATCGTATTTATGTACATCACGGCCTCCGACCTGATTTCGTAGTCACACACACACACACACACACACACACACACACACACACACACACACACACACACACACACAGAGAGAGAGAGAGAGAGAGGAGAGAGAGAGAGAGAGGAGAGAGAATTCAGGTATCACGGGTCAGTCTATCTGTATAATTGATTCAAAGTACAGTTTCGTCAACAAATCCCTGAAAGTCTGAGGGGTAACATAAATCGAAATGACGTTTATGACGGGCGCAATAGCCGAGTGGTTAAAGCGTTGGACTGTCAATCTGAGGGTCCCGGGTTCGAATCACGGTGACGGCGCCTGGTGGGTAAAGGGTGGAGATTTTTACGATCTCCCAGGTCAACATATGTGCAGACCTGCTAGTGCCTGAACCCTCTTCGTGTGTCTACGCAAGCAGAAGATCAAATACGCACGCTAAAGATCCTGTAGTCCATGTCAGCGTTCGGTGGGTTATGGAAACAAGAACATACCCAGCATGCACACCCCCGAAAACGGAGTATGGCTGCCTACATGGCGGGGTAAAAACGGTCATACACGTAAAAGCCCACTCGTGTGCATACGAGTGAACGCAGAAGAAGAAGAAGAAGAAGAAATGACGTTTATGAATGCTAAGAACTGATTTTAGACATGAGACTGTAGCATGTGAGATCAATTCATACACAGACACAGACACACACACACACACGCACGCGTGCACACACACGCACACACACACACACACACACACACCAGACAAACACACCGTGACACACACACACACACACACGCACACACACACACACCGTCACACACACACACACACACACACACACACACACACACACCGTGACAAAAACAAACAAACAAACAAACACACACACACACACACACACACACACACACACACAGAGAAACAGACAGACAGAGAGCACATGCAGATACAAAAACTTACATGAATTCTGCGCACCGTCACACACACACACACACACACACACACACACACCGTGACAAAAACAAACAAACAAACACAAACACACACACACACACACACACACACACACCGTGACAAAAACAAACAAACACACACACACACACACACACACACACACACACACACACAAAGAGAGAGAAACAGACAGACAGAGAACACATGCAGATACAAAAACTTACATGAATTCTGCGCACAAAAAATAATGAATCAATAAATCACGAACCAAACCAGACTGTATTCGGTCTGATAACTGATTGTACACTGTATGCACCACCACACAACACACACACACAGTTTTGGGTCTCTGTGACAGATACTTATTATATATGTATGTAGATAATATTCTGGTCATTTCCGGCGTGGTTAAGCCTGTCAGTGTGCGTTGGCATCAGCTGATTGGCCCACCATGAGATGTTACTATTTTCAGCCTTCT
>NC_134890.1:3137647-3142647 GCF_041734735.1 Babylonia areolata
ACGATCGGCTTCGGATCCACTCTGTTTACGCATACCCAGATTCAAACACTCCACTGTCGGCCGCCCGTTCTTTCTCTGTCCCTGGACCATGTATTTGGAATGAACTTCCTCTTTCGCTTCGTCAGGTCTCCGCACTCAGCTCTTTCAAGTCTCCACACTCAGCTCTTTCAAGTCTGGTCTTAAAAACCTACCTCTTCACAAGATAACCTCCCTCCCCTGCCTCTTCCTTGCCTTCAGTTTCTTCAGTTTTAGAATTATGCATGCGTGTAAATGACTGGTGTGAAAGCGCTTAGATTTGTCTCTGCACAAGATTCAGCGCTATAATTATAAATATTATTATTATTATTATTATTTCTTCTTCTTCTTATCATCATTATTATTATTATCAGCATCATTATCATGGGTTATTGTCTCACCTGACAGACAGGCAGACGAACGCCAGGATCGAGTTAAACGGCCGGACTGACAGACTGACAGTACCATGGGCGGCATTTGGTCGTACCTGTTCCCTCCAACCCGAGCCGACGTAGAGAAACTGAAGGCGGAATTTCAGGAGGAGGTGCTCAGCCTTGACCGCTACCGACTTCCCTTCCTCTACCTCTTCACGTATGGCGGGCTTGCCTTTTGCTTCATTGAAACACGTAAGTTGAGTCATTGATTTGATCTTACTTAGCGCACGTAAAAGAAACCACGGCAACAAAAGTGGTTGTTTCTCAGGCAAAATTCTGCAGAAAAATCCACTTCGATAGGAAAAAACAAAACAAATAAAACTGCACGCAAGAAAAAATACGAAAAAATGGGTGGCGATTTCAGTGTAGTCACGCGCTCTCCCTAGGGAGAGCAGCCCGAATTTCACACAGAGAAATCTGTTGTGAGGAAAAAGAGATATACAAATACAACTACAAATAACCAGTGTTGTAGAGTCGACATATGTCCCGGTTTTTTTGATTTTGTGTGGATATTTCGTGCATTTTTTTGGGCCAAACCCGTTGATGAGAAAAGGGGCCCCCCCTGGGCGCAAAAGCCCAATGGTTAAAGCGTTTTTGGGCTTTTTTTAAAACTGAGGGGGCCCTGGGTTTGAAAAACTCGGTTTAACCCGGGTGGGGGGTTTAAAGGGGGGAGGGTTGTTTTTTTTTTTTTTTTTTTTTTTTTTTTTTTTTTTTTTTTTTTTTTTTTTTTTTTTCCTTTTTTTTTTTTAAGGTCAACATATGTGCAGACCGTAGTTTCCTGAAACCCTTCGGGGTGTTTTCCCCAAGCCCGAAGATCAAATAAAGCACTTAAAAAATCCTGGTTTTAATCCCCCTGGGCCAAAACTTTCGTTTTTGGGGTTTTGGAAAAAAAAAAAAAAACCCCCCCGCAATTTAAAACCCCACCCCTGGGGAAAAGGGGAATGGGTGCCTACATGGGGGGTAAAAAAACCAAAAGAGTAAAAACCGTCAGTTTAAATTTTTCATGTCGGTAACAACATTTTGGGGTTAAATTTACCCCAACCTGATTCAACGTTTTTATTTTTAAAACATACATTTTTAATGCGAAGTGGGGAAAGGGGTCAGTTTTTTTTTTTGATGGTTGTTTTGGGGTTTATTTGATTTTTCTGGTGCATATCTTTTTTCATTTTTAACCCCGTTCATTTTTAAATGTTTTGAATTAAATTTTTTTCGAAATTAAAAAAAGGAGGAAAAATGGGCTTTATAGAATATAGGCATGGGGTAATTATTTGTTTTGTGTGTGCAGTGAACCTGTTCCTAAAGGGTATTGGCCAGTATCCACTGGGAGAAGAAGTCGCATCTGGGAAACCGTTTTGGGGCCCTCCCCCCTTCAGTTTTCCCGGGGGTTTTCTCTAACCCAGGGGCCCAATTTTCCTTCCCAAAGTTTTCAGGGTTTGGTTTCCCCCCTGGAAAGTTTTCCCCCGGAAAAATTTAAAAAAAACTATAAAAAAGGGGACTCGTCCTGTGTTTTCCCAAAACCCCCTCGATTTAGGGGCAGAGGTTGGGCTTGGTTTTTTTAATGTTCGATTTTTGAGATTAAAGTAATTTTTTTTTTGCCAGGTTTTCCCGTATTCTGTTTTCTGCTCTTTTATGTGGTTTTTGCTGGTGGTGAATGTGGGGGCCGGGGTTTAAAAATCAACTACAGAAAAAGTAAAGGTTTTAAGACCCCTTGCTTAAATTTTATCAATCTCGGATGCCCTGTGGGGGCCCATGAAGAAGGGTGAACTAGGATTAGTAGGAATGAAAAGAGAAAGAAAGGAGAAAATGAAGATGGGAGGAATATAGAGAAGTAATGGAAAAAAACAACAACAAAAAACATACACCCCCCCCCGCCCCCCCCCCAAAAAAAAAACAAAACAAAAAAAAAACAAAACAAAAAAAACCCGGAAGGAACGCTGAAACTGTTCTGTTCATTGCAGAATTTTACTGCACCCCCCGATTTCTCCTTTCAGGTCAGTCTAATGTCATCATCTTAGATGAACGGACTATAAATAAATAAATGACACGAATCCTTTCAGGTCAGTTCAAAACAGTAGCTAGCTTCTGAGGTGGCTGACTGTTGCCGAGGCTAGTCTTAGAGGCTAGCCTGTAGCAAGGTTTTACTTTAAGTGTTTAATGTAGTTGGAGACTTATTTAATTCAGCCGTAGATGTGACGTCAATTTATTATTATTATTATTTTTATTTTTTTGTAAGCGGACGAAAGTCAGTGTGTGTGTGTGTGTGGTGTGTGTGTGTGTGTGTGTGTGTGCGTGCGTGCGTGTGTGCGCGCGTGTGTGTGTGTGTGTGTGTGTGTGTGTTGCATATTTCAAGAGATGCCTGTTATTTGTAATACTTGTGTACATACGCAGATAATTATGCTTGCATTAGTTTATGTTTGTAAATGGCTGGGCTCACTTGTGTACATAACCATTATATGCTTGCCATTTTTTCACATCGTTTGGTTGGTTTTGACAAAGTGCTTATTCACTTCCATGTACACACACAAGTGTTGATTAATTTTGCACAAGTGAACGCATTAGATTTTTTTGTCAACAGGCAACTTATGATAGGTATACTTTTTGATGCTTTTGGTGTCACGTTTGCTTTTCACTCTACCGTATTATCTGCCATACAAAAATTATGTTATATTACATTTCCGTACTAGCTGAACAAAATGTTTTAAACAGTTGTATAAGTTTGGTATTGAACAGGGAGCTGATTGCAAGAGGATGTTCTGTCTACTACATTTTTGCCTTCTAAACACATTTGAGTGTACCGTATTCAATTCTCCGATTTTCATTACACACTATCTGCATATCTTCTTTTCAGTTCATTTTAGTTGTCAGTATAGTTGTAATCAATATACTTTAAAATTGGGTTGTTATTTCCAACGTATTTCATATTTTTTAAAACCAAATAAGTTTTCTTACATTTAATTCCCTTTTCAAATGTGTATTCCATAAAATGGGGTTTTTTGTCAGCAGCAAATTTTTTTTTTTACAGGGGTATTTTACAATTTTTTAAACCCCATGGAAAATTTTAAAAAAATATCAAAAAAGTGCAGGGTTTTCCGAAAAGCTTGGGCCCTGAGGGAGTTTTTTTTCACCTGAGTTGTTTTTATTTATTTATCAGTTTTAGTTATTTATCTATCTATTTATTTTATTTTCATTATTATTATTATTTATTTATTTATTCATTCATTTATTTTTAATTACATTATTTGTTTGTTTCTTTATTTATTTATTTTATTTTATTTTATTTTTCTTTCAAGGCCTGACAAAGCGCATTGGGTTCGCTGCTGTTCAGGCATCTTCTGCTTTGCAGATGTGTGTAGCGTATATGGATTTGTCCGAACGCGTGACGCCGGCCTCCTTGACTACTGAAAACTGAAAACTGAAACTGCCCAGGAGGAACACCACTTATCAAGTTATTTCAGGACCTCCCTTGTGTTTCATGAAACGCTCCCAATCAACCGCTCCAGACTAATGTGCAGAGAAAGGGCATGAATTTTAGTATAGCCTCCCGTTAAATTGAAGTGCTCACAAGGGGGCAATGCTTTTTTGGGGGTTTTTGGGGTTTTTAAAAATTTTTCCCCCCCCACCCTCCTTTTTTGGGAATGGGCCCGCAACTGAGACAAACCCTGGTGGGCTTTAAATTTTTTTTCGTTTCACAGTATCAGATCTTTAAAAAGTTTTGTTGGGTTTTTTTTCCTCGATAATGGATTTCCCCCGTTTTCCCGGGCCTTTTTAGTAATTTTTTTTGAATGTTAAAAAGGGGGCAAAATGTTTTTTTTCAACAATAAGGAACACCCGTGAGTTTAAAAAAGAGAGAATAATTTTGGAGATTTTTTCCAAAATTTCTAAAAAATGACCCCCAACTTTTATTTTTGATGATAGTCCAACAGGTTTGTTTTTCAACTTGTGTTTACGTCGGAAAGGGAAAAACCTTTTAACCCTGCCAAAGATCAAAAATTTCCCCCGTTAAGTTTTTAAAATTGTGGTAGATTGCTTGTACTTTTAAATAAAGTATCAATGCCTTGTTTTTTTTTTCTTTTTGGGCAAATTGGGTTTTGTGACCCCATGAAACTGATTGTGCTTCCATAATAAAAAATTTAAGTTTACTCACAGGGTTTTCCCCCAAAATCTGACCCAAGAAAAAATTCCCTACTTTTTTTTTTTCTAAAATTGTGGAAAAAATTTTTCCCAAAATCCCCAAGAGAAAGTCTCACACAAGTATACAGAATCTTATACACAACCAAATCACCACAGAGAGTGCAACTTGAGGTTTTGAGAGAAGTAATAAGAGCGGGGGTAAAGGGTGTTCGAACATTCGGTGTTAAAAGAAACACGCACGCGTACACACACACACACACACACACACACACACACACACACACACACACACACACCTTGTCATTAATTTTCATCGCCACAACTGCTTTTGGTATTTTTCTTCTTCTCCTTTGCGCAAACTCACTCTTTCATACTGAAGGTGTGATGGCTTCTTCCAAGACTTTTTCCAGACCTAGCGGG
>NC_134890.1:3147647-3177647 GCF_041734735.1 Babylonia areolata
AGAACATTCCCGGGACGACTGACCTATGTCTGGAGGTATCAACAGCCTTTACTCCACGCCCGTATCCCAGGACATGCCCGCACAGTCCAAACATGTTTGGTCTGCTGCATCGCTTCCTGGGGGTCTGTTTCTTGGAATCTGGAACACACGTCGTCCATTGGGGCCTGACAGGGAGGGGACTGAGTGATGGGGGGAAAAGACCTCTCCGTCCACCCTGTCCTAGGATCTGGTGTTCTCTGCTTGAAGTCAATGGTTGACCAAGGACACTTCTGTATCATACCACGATATGGATTGATTGATTGATATGGATACTTATATAGCGCCTATCCTCGGTCGGAGACCAAGCTCTAAGCGCTTTACACACACGGAGTCATTTACACAACAGGCTGCCTACCTGGGTAGAGCTGACTGACGGCTGCCATTGGGCGCTCATCATTCGTTTCCTGTGTCATTCAGTCAGATTTCAGGCTCGCACACCTACACACTCAGACAAACATTTAACAGTTTACGTCCATGACCGTTTCGTTTATTTACCCCGCCATGTAGGCAACCATACTCCGTTTTCGGGGGTGAGTATTCTGGGTATGTTCTTGTTTCCATAACCCACCGAACACTGACATGGATTACAGGATCTTTAACGTGCGTATTTGATCTTCTGTGTGCGTATACACACGAAGGGGGTTCAGGCACTGACAGGTCTGCACACATGTTGACCTGGGAGATCGGAAAAATCTCCACCCTTTACCCACCAGGCGCCACCGAGATTCGAACCCAGGACCCTCAGATTGAAAGTCCAACGCTTTAACCACTCGGTTATTGCGCCCGCATACACACACACACACACACACACACACACACACACACACATATATATATATATATATATATATATATATACATTTTCACATACTAACATGCGTACACACACACACACACACACACACACACACACACACACAGTGAAAAGTTACAGTGAAAAGACGTTAAACTAAAGAACGAACGAACACACACTCACACACGTCCATCCATTTATCCATCCATTCACCCACCCACTCATACATCCATCCACACATACATCCATCCATCCATCCACACATACATACATCCATCCATCCACACATACATCCATCCATCCATCCACACTTACATCCATCCATCCATCCATCCACACATACATACATCCATCCATCCACCCACACATACATACATCCATCCATCCATCCACACATACATACATCCATCCATCCACACATACATACATCCATCCATCCACACATCCATACATACAGAGTGTTTGTGTATGTGTATGCTTTTCGAGAGTGTTCGACAGAGGTGAAATAAATGGTACTTGTCATAAAAGCATCCAATTGCGAGGAATGGTTTGCTTTTGGAAGCGGTGTCGTTTATGCGTTTTACAATGGCTACAGAGACGTATTTCAGTGCATAAGTTCTATAATCATCTGTATCAGAGAATCAGCAATACATGGGAGAGTATGGCTGAATGGGAAAGCCGTTAACCCTTTCACCGCCAAACTCGCATGTATGCACTGGCGTGGTAGAGGACCCATGTCATTGAAAGGTGACCATTCATTGGTCTCTTATCCATGAACCAACTGCTCTTAATGTTCGGTGGTAGGATAGGCCACATTTTCTATACATAGCAGTGGGGGGGGGGGGGGGGGGGAATCCCCAGCTGTTCTTAGCCACTGTCTTTTCTGTGTTTATACCACAGGGGAATTTTGTACTCTAAATTGACTGGCGGTGAAAGAGTTAAGGTGAGGATGGATGTGTTACTTTTAACTGTACTTTAAGCTGTCTGACCTGAACTTTAGAGCATGAGCCATTAACTCTCTCCATACGAACGGCGAAAGAAACGACGTTAACAGCGTTTCACCCCAATTACCATCATCAAACTATTGCAAGCGGAAGGCTCTTATACTGAAGAGGTGAATGTTGACAAAGAATACCACAATTCTGACGACGGAAGCTAAAGGTTGGGTCATTCAGACACCCACTGGACATCCTATTGTCTGTGTCGAGGAGAAGAGAGGACTGGCCGTACTGAGTGAGTTAGAAGTCCAGCGGACATTGGCATCATCTACAAACCAACAGCGCACAGATTCAGTATAAAGCAGTTTCAAACCAGCAAAAATGTACCATCAGCCCTCCATCCAAAATGCAGAACATTGCACAGTTTGTGAAGATGTCTTAAAAATACAGCAGGGTCTTCTTGATTGTTTCAAACCACAACCGACTAAACAACATGATCATCACTTAAGTATATTCATATATTCACTTGGTTTTTTTTCTTTTTTTTTGGTTTAATTATCTATGTGTTTTTTCACTTTCTTATATAAACAAGTCTGTGAGTTGACTCAGTGTGTGCGTGTGACGTTGGCCAACTTTTACGTCGGCGTAGAAACCAAAGTTGGCAGAATGCTAGGAATGAATAAGAGCTCTAAAGTCATCCCATTTATGATGATGATTATGGGAAGCAGGGCGAAAGATCAAAAACACTACTAGGCAAAATGAAAAAAAGTTTCTTGGAGACCGTATCTTACACCCGATTTTATTCAAACGCGGTCTTTTGTCTGGTCATGGATACAGCATGATCCTTATTCCAAATCAAAGGTTAAACATCAACGTTTTTTCAAAGCAAACCGATGCAGTTTCAGTTTCAGTGTCAATGAGACATCAAAGCATGATACATCTAAAGCTGACACACCGATACATATAAAGTTTAGATAGGATACATCAGAACAAACCAAATATACATAATAGCTTAGTGTTCTGTGTTCACAAGAAGAGTGTACAGATCAGGTGTGAACATGTTGGGAAGTGGGATACAGCAATGATGTACAGTATCTCCCGGTCCTTCCACGACTCACATCACGCTGTTTGCCTCTTCCCCTCATACCACACAGTAAATGACGAGTACACGTAAAAAACAACAACAAAAAAACCTACCCTAATACCTTGTTAAGAGTGGAGCACAATCAGATCTGAATGACAGCAGCAGCAGCAACAACAACAACAACAATAACAAAAGACTTGAACAAATTCAGACACGGTAGATGCAGTATTGGTGCATTTCTTCACAGCAAACGTATTGCCATGTCCTGGAACCAAGAGTAGAAAAGGGATCAAATTGAATAGCACTGACGAGTGCTGTAGGTTAAATTCTGTTGTCTGGGCCTAAATTCACCGAGTTTTGTTCTTTAGTTGTTTTTTCTTAGAAAAGGTTGGAGTCAAATGCACTTAACATTGCAACTTAAATGACGAATGTGTGCAGCAGTACCAACAGCACATGCACATTAAAACATTGAATATACTACAGTTTCAAGCAGTTTCGTGCTAAACTAGGCATAGTACTTGTTGACAGCAAAGAAAAGACTTCAAAGATGCGAAATTTGTAAGAATCTCGATTTTCAGTATTTTGACCCCACTGACATGTTTTTGTTTTTTGTTTTTTTGGTGGGGGGAGGGGAAGGGGGTTGGGGGGGTTGCATATCTAAGCTGGCTGCGACGTTAGCCGTTTTTTTTTTGCGTGCTGCATCATATATCATCAGCAAAGGAACGTTCACAAATCAATTTGACGTAATTCGGAAACAACATCAAGCACCTTTACCTGTGGTTCAGCTTTTCTTTCTATCACTGCATTTTCTTCAGGTCAACAGAAACCAGGCTCACTTCGCCCAGTCCTGGGCCAAGCCACCTTTGATCTGTGTTACAACTGAAAAAGTCACCTCAGAGCACAATACAGATCGGAAACACAGTTTTCGGCTATCAGGAAGCCTCCTTTGTCTTGTCTACTTTGTGGCTTCAGTAGTGTAGACATAGGGGCTGAGACTCCAGTGGTCATGAAGCCAGTCGCTGGAAGTTCCGATTTGTTGACAGTGTGAAGCTGACTGATCAGAGAAGAGAAAAGAAAAGTGGCGAAAACGCGAACAAAACAGGTGTGTGTCCCTGATCTTGTTACCAGTTGACCTTCCATCGATTGTGGAACGTTACCGGGATGGTGACATGATGAAATTTGCGTTTTAAAAACACCCTGGATTTTTACGCCCACACAAAAGAATTTAACCCCGCTGTATTTTCACAGATCTGCATTCGCTCATGCAGTAGGCCCGTGTCTTCTCCGTCACTGGCATATTACTGAGGTCTACACCAAGATGGAAACCAGACATTCCGTGTTAATGAGGCAGCAAAAAAAAAAAAAAAAAAAAAAAAAAAAAAAAAAAAAGATGCACTGAAAGTCAGATCATCACCGACCATTTAAAGACAGACATGCAGAAAGTCATCATTAATTTTCCGTCCTTCACAATTAACTGACATGACTGGACCATGTTCATCAATCAGTTGTTTCGTTTTCGACCGAAACAAAAACACATCTCCTGAAGAGAAGCACGAAATCTGGTGCTAAGCAAAAGATAAGCGAAGAAATTGACTGTAGAGTTCAAATATGAAGCAGTATATATATAGCCATGGAAAAATACAATAAAAGAATTGTGGTATTTTCTGAATAGGTAGAATTCTGGTACAGCCTGATTCATAATTGAAAGAAAAAGTCTCGGAATCTTGAGAACAGCGTAGACAATACAGAGGAACAGCAACATGACAGTGATTCTATTAGCTTTGGCTTCTCCCTCTCCGTTCGTTTTCGCTGTCATCTGACAACGTTTACGGGAAGTTTGACGAAGATGGACTATGGTGATGAAGCAGGTGACGACAACCACCACGATCATGGAAGGATGACCGACGAGACCTAGATAATTAGGAATCAAAATATGGAATCTGCCATCTTGAGGGAACCAGCTTGTGACGACCATGTAAGCGACGCTGCGATTGGTCAAAGGGTCCTCTCTCCATTTGATGGTATGGCCAAGGAACGCAGGGAAGTAGAAAACCAAAGGAACCAGGTATGACAGGAATATGGCCAACGCCATTGACCTGTGTGAAGAAAGAAGATACTGATTATCTATCTATCTATCTATCTATCTATTTATCTATCTATCAATTTCTATTGTCCAGTAAGTTCACAAACCACTTAACAATTGAATGTAATGCGTATTATTACTCTCATTTAATAAATAGTTATCAGCTCTAAGAGATTCTAGTAATTAAATATAGGGAAGAAAACAATTACAGTTTCAATATTAAAAAATTTTAAACCAGCAGAGCTGCCTCCAACCCTCCACCCAGATTAAAAATTTTACACATCTTGGGTAGAATGCTGGAGAGAATCTGAGGAAAAACAACTTTAGGCACTGTTGTGTTTCCATAACAAGACCATTGCAATACCAGCGAAAAAGCTAGTCTCTGGGCTTAAAAAAAAAAAAAAAGGAAAAGAATTATGGTCAAGGGCAGCACCAGTCAAAAGAACACCCTGTTTTCACTTCAATTTTCAACTTCAATAGAATATGGACAAAAAGTTCCTCCTGTGTTCCGCTGTCTCCTCATGAATCATGGCATGACTACCTACCATAGTATACTCCGGCAGTGGAGGAATGATGGAGTCTCCCGTCGGACTGACGGATGAGTAGGCAGGCAGGCTTATCTGTCAGTGTGTGTCCTCATATGGGAGAAAAGGCTGATTCTAGATGCGCAGCACTTCCCACAGGTGTTGCAAGGGAAAACAGCTCCAGAAGTTGAGCCAGCGTTCTCTTGTTTTCAAACGTCTTTATGCCACTAGAGCACTGCATCCTCCAGCGAGAGCAGTCAAGGACATCAGTTTCCCAGGAAGAGATGTCTATGTCACAGGCTTTGAGGTTTGTCTTCAAGGTGTCCTTGAAGTGCTTGCAGGGCCTTCCAAGTTTGCGGTGGCCTTCTTTCAGCTGGCCATACAAGAGCATCTTCGGGATCCTGCTGTCTGTCAATACACTAATGATTACAACCATGAAGAATTGTTAAATACATCCAAGTAGTAATTCCAGCATGCTAAACCCTGGTGGCACGGGGTTGAAGATTTTACTTTACGAAGTGATCAAGCCAGTGTACTCATTTCCCCTGTACCAGCCTTGGTTGATTACATAGTGAGCACTGAACATTTTGAACCTCAGACACAAGATGTGGACAGAACAGGAAAAGAAGTACAATATTTTGGACCGACAGAATCACAGTCACAATTATGAAGGGCTATTACCAACCAGACTTGACACACGTGGGTACTTCGTCATGGGTACTTAGAAGTCGATCATTGGCTCAACGCTTAGATTACAGTTAGTGTGACGAAGGCGTTTTAGAGTTGCTCTGAAACTGGGGAGTACACAGGAATTATTCGCCGTTGCAGAGGGGAGGGACCTTGTCGTCAGTAATAAAATCTTGCTTCGTCACAAAAACAGGTTGACGTGACGGGGAGCAGAAACGTATTGAAGGTAGTTTATTTCCAGTTCATGGGAAACTTATGGTTTTAAATGTTTTCGGAGGAGAGCCTTGGACTGGGCTTGATGTTGGCGGCTGGACCAGTAACGAGAGGAACGCTGATGTTCGGGTCTTCCACCTTTATTCTTCTTCATGAAGAGGGTAGTGAGAAATAATAATAATTACAAATTAAAAAAAAACACACCAAAGAGTGAAATATGACAAAACACACATTATAATTACCTGCTAAGAGTGAAATATGATAAAACACACATTATAATTACCTGCTAAATTTGTACGCAGAGGCATTAAGTTGTCTATGTTGGATGGAAGAAAAACAACATACATTATAATTACCTGCTAAATTTGTAAGCAGAGGACATTAAGTTGTCTATGTTGGATGAAAAGATATACTTTGTAATTACCTGCTAAATGTTTAAGCAGAGGACATTAAGTTGTCTGTTGGATGATAAAACATACTTTAGTTGGGGTTTTTTTCGTTGAAGATATATGTAGGTGTTCTTTTTTGTGGTGGATGTGAACTTGGAAAAGACACTGCACAAGAGAAGAAAAAGTTATTTTTTGAGACTCTGTTTTGGTTGGAGGAGTGATAGTGTTTGATAGATGAATCTTGTTGTGGAGTGTATGATTATAAACTGTTGATAATTAACCTATAGAAAGATATTAAGATTTGGTGAGGACTGAACATTAGCATGTGGACAATTATCTATGTTTTGATTTGTTTGTGAAAAAGACATTAATTAGAGTTGGCAAACACTACCAACCTTGAAGTGGACTCAGTTTTGTACTTGTAACTGGAAGAGTATGTGTGGTGTGTGAGAGAGAAAACACGAACATAACGCACGCTGACATTGCACACATGAAGTGAGGTTGTTACATTCCACGCCCCACGCCCCACGCATACGTAACAATTGGTGACCCCAACGTGATAATGTAACAACACCAGCTGTCCAAATGCCCTTTTGGCTGAGAAAATGGAGATGTAGCTTGGTTAAGACACTCTCCACTAAATTCCAGCCCAGATGGTTCGGACAGCAGTTGCCTCCACTGTTCTGATGGTCATAGTCAGACTACCATACTTTTTTATGTAGAGCTAGGACCCAGTAGGTTGGACACACATGGGTATTTATCAAATGCCTTGACCACAGTTTGGATACGGGTAGTTGGGGGCACATGAAGACACTGACACAGCTGACTTTGGACATGAAGGTGTGTACAGTGTACTTCAGCCACACAGATCAGCATACCTCAGCCTTGGACTTAGCAGGCGTTTGACATAAAACACTTTGAATATAGCAAACTTTTGACTTTAGATATAGCAGGCCTTTGACACAAAGGACTTTGGATATAGCATACCTTTGACATAAAAGGCTTTGGATATAGCAGGCTTTGCACACTAATGACCTTTTGCAGGTCTTTGACATATTGAACCTTGGATATAGCAAGTCTTTGACATACAAGACCTTGGATATAGCAATCTTTTGACATGATTATGGGACCTTGGATATAGTAAGCTTTTGACATGTGCAACCTTGGATATAGCTAGCTTTTGACATGTAAAATTTTGGACATTGCAGGCCTTTGGCACAAAGGACCTTGGATATAGCCGACTGACATAGAACACCTTGGATACACCCCAGTCACTATAACCAAACTTCCTCACATTCTCTTTCAAAACATTTACCTGTAGGTCAGAAGACTTCCTACCTGTAGTGGCATGACAACAAACGTCCTCGCATTACCTCTCAAAACGAAAGCCCTCACAGTCTCTCTAAACACATCTATCTGTAGATCTGTAGACTTTTACCTGTAGGTTAGTAGACTTCTTGCCTTTAGTGGCATGACAACAGACAGACATCGATCAACACTGGTGACCACGATGAGTGTTCCAGAGACGAAAATGGTCCACATGTAGATATAGGCGGACTTGGCATTACCGATAACTTTGATGTTGTTGATGATGATCTGGTCAGATATGAAGCACGTGGCGTGAGATGGTAGGTGAGAGAGCAGGTTGGCACAGTCCACTACTGCCAACCAGAAGAGGAGCAGATTGACCCGGTCTGAGAGACCTTGCTGCAAAATAACATTATTATTATTATTATTATTATTATTGCTGTTGTTGTTCTAACTGTTGAAACTTGCATAGCACCAGAGACAAAATTTTGAGCGCTTTACAAACACAAAGTAACTTACACAACAGGCTTTCTACCTAGGCTGAGCCGAATGAGATCTGCCTTTCAGCGTTCATCATTCGTTTCCTGTGTTCTTCAGTAACATCAGACATATCTATTGTTCACTGAGAAAATGAAGTTTTAAATAATGGCAGAGGTGATTCTTTGGCTTGTTTGATTAGTTTTTCATAAAAGACAGATATCACGTGGAGGAAATGTGCAATATCACTGACTGACAAAAGCAAAATGATAGTTCAGGTCTTGAAATATTCCTAAAAGCTAGGTTTACACGTAATGCAAACATATCTCATATTTCAGTCAAATGAAACAGGCACACATTTGAGCATTCCCGAAAGAAAGGATATGGCTGTAAAATGTCCATCCTCATGACAGACATTTGCAAGCTCTATAACAAACGAAAAGTTACAAAATGGTTTTGAAAATTGAAATTGAAGTATTTTTTACAAAGTAAGAAATCGAGCTTTGGAGTGTTTGTGTGTCCAACAGTGGTTTAGGAGGTGCTGAGGCTGAGGCTGAATCAGTAAGGTGTTCAACTTTCATCCAGTGATCAGAGATCAGAGACAGAGCCCTGTTCTGGCATGGTGATGTGTCCTTAGGAAAGGCACTGTACTCCGATTTTCCTCACTCCACCATGCTGTGAACGGATACCTTTATTTCGACAGCGGAAGGTTAAAACGGCGGAAGTAGAGGACTGGTCCCCGCCTACCTATGCTGAGTCCGAGACACACTGGGTATGAATTCACTAACTTTGCCGAGTCCGAGTACCCACTTCACTGCCTAGATGGCGGTAAAAAGCTATGGGATGTTCAACCTTTTAATTTTTAAGAATTTATTTTTAAACTTAAGTTCCAAAGGTGCAAGCTAATGCACAGGACCGTCCACCTAAACTTTGCACAAAGTGAACATCACCCTCAGCTACTTTACCATAACCAGTCAGGGAAGAAGCACCAAATATGAAACACTTAACCATAAGCTTGAATTACAGCCATGCAAATAAACTTTTTTTTTCTTTTTGCTGACCCATCATCTGCACCGTTTCAGTGGCATTACTCCCACGCCGCTCATTTAGATTCCTCCATACACGGCCACACCCGGGTTCGTCCGTCACAGTTCCAGCGTCAGCAGTCCACAAGGAGCCATCGATGTTAGGTCGCCAGGACGCCACACACCAGAGGAGACCCTGCACTGCTGCTGAGTCACTTCGGTGGTGTTCAGTGGTGCCTGTTCTGATTTAACGTACTTAGGACACCACCTACTAAGCCCCCTACTAACGACAATAATGGCTTAGTCGCGGAGCCAGACTGAGTGAGCGTCCCTCCCAGAGTGGAGACCACCACCACGTCCCTCAAACAACAGCCCCCCCATGAATCTGCCAACACTGACAACATTGACAGGACTCACCCCAAGGACGGAAGTCGAGGGGTATCGAAACTGAGGACACCATGAGAGCAGGGCATGAAAGGCCACAGACTTTGAGGCTGTTTTGTTTATATTGATGATGATGAAGGAGGAGGAGGATGACGATGACGATGACAATGTTGCTATGGAGGTCCATTTTGGTTTGGGACTGCGTGACAAGGCTGTACTCTACACTTCCTGTCATAATGATATCCCGGCGTTAACCAGGCCCGAGAGATACAGACACTTGCAATGTTGGTCAGGTAATTAGAGCAACACACCCAAAGACGCATCCTTGAAGTGGATGACACTCAACTGTGTGGTCCCAGTCTCCCTATTTAAGCCCACAGCACACTCTGCTCTGGGTAGGAGCCGGCCACGGGCCGAAAAACCCACCTCCGCTGGAATTCGAACCCGCGTCCTCCCAGCCGTCAGTCCGCGACGCTAACCACTTCACCACGGCGGCTGGTGACATGCAAATAAACTTAGAACCAGGCTGATGCGTTTGTTTTTATTAAACTTTAACCAATGTACATTGAGCCCCGAAAAACACTTTTAAAAACCAAAACAACGAAGGATAACTTTGTTAAAAAAAGAAAAAAAAAGAAAAAAGCAATGTTTCACATTCGGAACACTTGGTCCTAATATTCAACATGTCTGTGACAAACATGAAACACATTTCAATATTAGGACCATGTACTACTAAAGTGGCATATGTCAGTGCCTGATGCGAAACATCACCATTAATGACTTACCAACCCAACAGTTAAACGAAAAACTGAAGAATGGCAAGGAAATATAGGCCAACACACAAAATCTAATAGTGCTTCACTTGAAAACATCTCTTTTAAACATGCACGCACACATAGCTTACACACACTCACGCACGCACACACACACACACACACCCACACACAGAATATAACCCAAACTGTCTTCGCACGATATACGTTTTGAAGCATTCTCAAGGTAGAATGGTGAAAGAGCCAACCATATGTTACGTAAAACAGCAATGTGACGCAATATGTAGTAAAACACGTCATCTTCACTGGCTCCTTTCACGAAACACCGTTCCTAATATGAAACAGTGTTTCATAATGGAGCTATTACGTGTTTCATATTAGGAATAACGTTAGCAAATACCACCACGCCCGCTCTTCTAAACAGAAACAAATTCTGCATTAATATTGCCAGCTACTTTGTTTATAAGTGACGGACTGTGTTACTATGATTTTCGTCTAGAAATGTTTGCAACAAGCACAAACGAAATTTGAATTTTTACTTTCCAGTTCACAGTTGTTTCTGTGATCACAATCTCAGATACTGACCGGTGGTCACTTGAGGTATTTCTTTACTCTTCTACTGGATTTTCGGAATGAACTCCAACATGGCAAGCACACCCATGGAGGCCAAAAGAAGCGCTTCAAAGACACTCTGAAAGCTTCTCTGGAGGCCTTCAACATCAGCCACGACACATGGGAGCTGAATGCAATGGACAGACCAAAGTGGCGTTCAGCTGTCCACAAAGGCGCCAAATCCTGTGAGGCCAACAGAATTGCTGCAGCAGAGCAATGCAGACAGGCCAGGAAAAGCAGTGCCAGCAAGTCCCCGACAGCCGCCACCATCCCCTGTCTACACTGCGTCAGAACCTTCCGGGCGCGGATTGGCCTGACCAGTCATCTGCGCACCCACAGAGCCCAACCCACCCACCCCCAGGATGACTAGATGGTCCTCGTCGATCCTGACGGACGAGCCACACTGGATTTTCGAAATAACTCCCTGTACGTCAGTTGAGCGGTGTTTCGTAAAAGGCACTGTTTCATATTTGGTGCCTCCCCCCTTCACAATATACCTGCTGGAGCGACGGAATCACAACAACTGGCCCCAAATAGACATAGACACAACACCCATCTACGCTAAAACAAGTCAGCCAACACCAAAGTGAATCAGAACAACCAGAAAGTGAAGCCGCCTGCTATTTCAGTGATGCTTGCAGACACGATACCTATAGGCCAAAGCATGGCTTCTGAACGTCTCACTTATCTGTTTATACTTTCATTTTCACCCAGATATTTTCTGCAAAACACACTTGGATACTAAAAGTTTCTACCTTCAAATAGGAATTGATACGAAATGACCCAATCTCTCTTTGAAGGCAAAGACAACAGTCCACACATTGTGTTTTGGGGATTTATGTTTGAATAATAAACTCACAAAAAAACAACGACCCAAAAACACGATGATGAAAACATAAAAATTCAAACTTTCAGTCAGTAGACGCTTCATCCCCCCCCCCTCCCCCTCGCAGGGATGTATGTCATAATGTGAAAAGGTACGTATGAAGTATGAATATTGCGTTATATATGCTACTACTACTACTACTACTACTCCTCCTACTACTACTACTACTACTGTAGCTCTCTCTCTCTCTCTCTTGCTTGGTGCATTGGACTGTATGTCTGTTCGAATGTCTGTCTGCTTATCTGTGTTGCACACACACTGCAAGAACTTCACATATTCAGGTAAGTACAGAAACGACATTGAGACAAGGCGCCATCCCGCGTTTTAGTCATATACATTCAGTTCTTCGGGAAAGTTGGTGGTGCCAGTTTTTCTCACGCCCTTTCCTGCTGTTTGTGCTGGATGCGTGGATCTGTTCGATGGCTGTGCAACACATGTCATATCTTCTCTTACTGAGATGCTTGGCATCCGACCGTCAGTTATTTTCATTCTTACCCAAACATTGTCAGCAACAAATACTTGGATGCTGAAAGTATATGCCTTCAAAATAAAATTATTAGATGGGAAATTACTCACTTCTACTCTTTGCGGCGCCGAGTGTTGGACAGACCATCACCTTGTAGTCTCGAAGCTGAATATTCGAATCCAGCCCAAGAGACGCCCCCAAGGCCAGAAGGCTCCAAAACGGCTCAACATCGCTAAGCTGAAAAACATCACCATCAGACAGTCCTTTGTGGAGATGCTGGAAGATCGTCTGGAATCCGCCTCTCTGGACAACCAGAATGTGGAGTCTGACTGGAGGACCCTGCGTGAGCTGATCTATAGTACAGCTTCAGAGACCCTGGGACCCATGACCAGAAAGCACAAAGACTGGTTTGATGAAAACTGTGATGAAATCAAGCAGCTTCTGGATGAGAAACGCCGTCTGCATCAAGCCTACCTGAGCAACCCAAAGTCCACATCAAAAAAGGATGTGTACAATGCCATCTGCAGGACTGTTCAGCAAAAGTTACGCCAGATGCAGGATAAGTGGCTGAGTGACAAAGCTGATGAGATCCAGGGATATGCTGACAGGCACGATATGAAGAGGTTCTATGATGCCTTAAAAGAAATCTACAGCCCCACATCCTCAGGATCATCCCCCCTCCTCAGTGCAGATGGGAATACCTTGATCACCGAGAAGGAGAAAATTCTCGAACGATGGGCTGAGCACTTCAACAGTGTCTTTTCCTCCATAAATGATGAAGCCATAGACCGTCTCCCACAAGTCCCCACCAACGAAGCACTGGACGATCCACCAACACTTCTTGAGACCCAGAAAGCAATCCGTCTGCTATCCAGTGGCAAAGCACCTGGCTCAGACTCCATACCAGCAGAGGTCTACAAGGATGGAGGCACTGTGCTGACTGAGAAGCTTCATCAGCTGTACTCACTCATGTGGAAAGAAGAGACGATCCCCCAGGATTTCAAAGATGCATCTATCATTCACTTGTACAAGCGAAAGGGGAACCGGCAAGCCTGTGATAACCATCGGGGCATTTCCTTGCTCTCCATCGCAGGCAAGATACTTGCCAGGATCCTACTAAACCACCTCACAGCACACCTTGACCAAGGTCATTTGCCTGTGAGCCAATGTGGATTCCGGAAAGAGCGCGGAACCACCAACATGGTGTTTGCTGCAAGGCAGCTGCAAGAGAAATGTCAGGAGCAAAATGCTGATCTGTTCTCCACCTATGTCGACCTCACTAAAGCCTTCGACACCGTGAGTAGAGAGGGACTGTGGAAGATCATGGCCAAGTACGGATGCCCTCGGAAATTTATTTCCTTGGTCAGCCAATTCCACAAAGGCATGCAGGCTCGAGTCCAGGACAATGGTGAAACATCTGCTCCTTTTGCTGTCACAAATGGTGTCAAGCAAGGCTGTGTCCTGGCTCCAACGCTGTTCAGCCTCATGTTCTCTGCAATGCTTACTGATGCCTTCAGAGATGGTGATGTTGGAATCGGCCTTTAAGAAACGAACAGATGGCAAGCTGTTTAACCTCAGAAGGCTTCAAGCAAAAACGAAGGTCATGACAGACATCATCAGATACTTTTTGTTTGCTGATGATTGTGCCCTCAATGCTGGATCTGAAGCTGACATGCAACTCAGCGTCGACAAGTTTGCCACTGCCAGCAGGAACTTCGGCCTTACCATCAGCACGAGGAAAACTGAAGTTCTCCATCAGCCAGCCCCAGGGAAACCCTACGTTGAGCCCACCATCACAGTCAACGGTCAGAGACTCAGTGCGGTGGAGCGGTTCACATACCTTGGCAGCACACTGTCACGAAATGCGACCATCGACGATGAAGTGAACGTCAGGATTGCAAGAGCAAGCGCAACTTTTGGTAGACTCAATGCAAATGTCTGGAACAGAAGAGGCATTAGTCTTGAGACCAAGCTAAAGGTCTACAGAGCAGTAGTTCTCCCCACACTACTGTACGCCTGCGAAACTTGGACAGTGTACCAACGCCATGCCAAGAAGCTGAACCAATTCCACACAACATGCCTCAGGACGCTACTGAACATCAAGTGGCAAGACAGGACCCCAGACACAGAGGTGCTCACAAAAGCCACCCTTCCCATCATCTTCACCATCCTGATGCAGTCCCAGCTTCGCTGGGCTGGACACGTGGCGCGCATGCCAGACCATCGGCTGCCCAAAAGGCTCTTCTATGGCGAGCTGCAACAAGGGAAGAGATCACACAGAGGTCAGAAGAAGCGCTTCAGAGATACTCTGAAAGTCTCTCTGAAAGCGTTTGATATCAACCCTGACTCCTGGGAGGAATCTGCAGTGGACCGTGACAAATGGCGCGCTGCTGTGCACAAAGGCGCCAAGTTGTGCGAGGCCAACAGGACTGCTGCAGCTGTTCAGAAGAGGCAGGCCAGAAAGTCACGGGCAAACAAGCTCCCTGACAATGATATGCCTGTCTTTGTCTGCCCCAACTGTCAGCGGACATTTCGTGCGCAGATTGGACTATTCAGCCATCTTCGCACTCACAGATAGATTCATGAGCATCCTCCACCCCACCCCACCACCACCCTGCCCCCATCCCCCAGCTGGATGACAACGATGGTCATCATCGATCTCGATGGACACACCACCATTTTCATTCTTACCCAAACATTGTCAGCAACAAATACTTGGATGCTGAAAGTATATGCCTTCAAAATAAAATTATTAGATGAGAAATTACTCACTTCTACTCTTTGGAAACAAAGAAAATGCCCACACACTGTGTCTTTGGGATTTCTGTTTGAAGGTGAATTAAGTATCTGCAGTTCACACAGACACAGATGGCAGGTTCCTTTCTTGGATCCGAGGATCAGTGAGAAGAAAGCCTTTGACAACGAACCGTCTGGTGTCCTTGGGAATTAGGTAAGAAGATGAGGTAAGGACCTGCAATTCACTCAGAATTACAGCACCACTTACCTTCTCTTCTCCACCCTCCCTGTCATGGTGCGCCAGCTGGGATTTCTGTTGTACTGACGTTTACTCAATTCACTCTGTCAGGTCAGGGCTCAATGCTCGGATTGCATCAGACACTGACGTAAGCTTACAGCTGACCCTGCCAGAGCAGTATGAACAACGGTTTTTCCACTACAATGGGAATTCATTTCAGCTTAGTCTTTTGTGAAGGACTGGGCTGTGTCTCTCAAACTAGGAGGACAAGATTGCACTGGCTCTTAGTGCTGCAGCCTTGGGCGTTAGTTGGCCTCTGGGGATCATACTAATACCGACGATCCTAAGCCGTCATGGCTGAGAAAGTGGCATCAAATTATAGCACAGCAAATTAGGACAGCAATTGCCTCCACATTTTATTCTGACAATCATGGTCGGACATGATTGACTATCATTTATTCTGTCAACTTTTGGATGTGTTCTCAAGCCAGTAACAGTTTGATATGACCATCTGCTTGGAAAATATGAATATGATGTGGCAAGACGTTTCAATACAACTTCTGAACTATAACTATAGCAAGTCCTTATTCGAGGTTGTTAATAACAAAGAAAAGATTAAACCTCCTCCACGTGTTTTAATTTGTGTGTGTGTGTGTTTGTTTGTTTTTTTAGACCCGTGCTCTCTCTGGAATGGAAAGACAGGACAACGCATAACACATAATATTATAACACACTATAGAACTCAACAAAATAACGTACAAGATAATAATACTTAGTTTTTCTATGGTGCGATATCCAGCACCAATGCTGCTCAAAGCGCCTTACATCATCCAGTTGACTATAAATATGCCTTCAAAAACTCATCAACTGCTACCTGACAATGGAAAACATCCAGCGTGTTCATATGAATGAAAAAGCACACTTAGGAGATGAATCAGATTATAAAAGGTATGAAGTAAATAAGGTTTAGATTAAAACAAAATGCATTTCATAGAACACACACAAACGCCTCACATTCGTCCTTCGCTTTGTCTCCGTCCAGGACTTTACACTAGGAATGAGCTCCCTTTTTCGTTCGGTCACACCTCTGCCCTCCGCTCTGTCCAGTGACCTAGTGGAGTGATGGCCTAATGGTAGCGCGTCCGCCTAGGAAGCGAGAGAATCTGAGCGCGCTGGTTCGAATCACGGCTCGGCCGCCGATATTTTCTCCCCCTCCACTAGACCTTGAGTAGTGGTCTGGACGCTAGTCATTCGGATGAGACGATAAACCGAGGTCCCGTGTGCAGCATGCGCTTAGCGCACGTAAAAGAACCCACGGCAACAAAAGGGTTGTTCCTGGCAAAATTCTGTAGAAAAATCCACTTCGATAGGAAAAACAAATAAAACTGCACGCAGGAAAAAATACAAAAAATGGGTGGCGCTGTAGTATAGCGACGCGCTCTCCCTGGGGAGAGCAGCCCGAATTTCACACAGAGAAATCTGTGGTGATAAAAAGAAATACAAATACAAAAAAAAAAAAAAAAAAATTGACACAATGGCACCCATCACAAGTTCCAGTACATGCACAGAAAACACAAACCCACCACAGAAACTGCACACTGGAATCTGTGACCATACGTTGAAGTATCTATACCAGAGTAGATCGCCCACATCCCGAGCTAGTAGGAATGAAACAGAAATCTAAACTTTTAAACCACAGGTCAGACAAACAGACAAACCCAGGCATTACCCTAGCGAAAACAGCGCAGCAAATCGCGTTTCCGGGAATTCCCACAAGGGCGATGATCAGCCGAACGTAGCACCTGGATATCAACCGTACCAGATCACGCGTTCTAGCGCTAAAGAACGGATCTGAGGTATCCCACGGGTTTCCTCCAGTTTCACTCAAGTCAGAGACCGATGATTCAACTGTGCTTGACCCTGTTTCGTTGGATCCATACGTGTAGTAGGTAGCCATGGTGAATGCGTTAACTCTTTCGGACCCCAGAACTGTGAACAAAAACGAAATAGTGAAACCTTGCAACTGGTTGACTTTTCTCAAACGTTCTTTCTTGCGGGGATGTTTTCAGTGGGGGAAATATGTACGCCTGTACATGTACAATGCAGTCCAGAGCGAATTAGAATTCATTATATGGATGATGTTTTAATATATACATTTGATACGCATGTGTGTGTGTGTGTGTGTGTGTGTGTGTGTGTGTGTGTGTGTGTGCGCGCGCGTACGTGTGTGTATGTGTGCCTACGTGTGTGTGTGTGCGCGCGCGCGTACGTGTGTGTATGTGTGTGTGTGTGTGTGTGTGTGTGTGTGTGTGTGTGTGTGTGTGTGTGTGTGTGTGTGTGTGTGTGTGTGTTATGAAAAGGAGACACAATTGAACTATGACATGAAAGACAGCAAAATAGGTAAGGTTGCACACAATGCGCGCGCGCGCGCACTCACACACACACACTGACAGACAAACACACACACACACACACACACACACACACACACACACACACACACACACACACACACACATCAGACAATCGAAATCAAAACTGAACAAGAGAATGTGCATGCTCCTGAATCATCTTTATTTGTTCTTTCTCTTTTCTTTGTTTCATTTCATTTCTCCAATCGTCTCTGCCTGTTTCTGTCTTCACCTTCGTTTTGATTTAACTTTTTTTTTTTTCTCGATTTTTTTGTGACCTATGGACGTCCTTGGACAAGTTAATTACTGGTGTCATTAGTAGGAAAATCAATAACACATCGTATAGGGATTTTGATTAAAATTGTTTTTTGTTTTATTTTATCTCTGCTGGTTTGTAACACACACACACACACACACACACACACACACACACACACACATACGCACACACAAACACATACGCACACAAATGAGCAACTCCCTGCGCTTGTCAGTGTGCATATGTACGTGCACCAATACACACACACACACGCACGGAAACACACGCACGCACGCACGCACACACATACACAAACACAGACATACATACACACAATGTGCAACATCTCCCTGCGCTTGTGACCGTGCATACTTGCGTGCACCAAAACACACACACACATGCGCGCGCGCGCGCACGTACGCACACACACACACACACACATGCGCACACACACACGCGCGCGCGCACGCACACACACACACACATGCACACACACACACACGCGCGCGCGCGCGCGAGCGCAAGCAAGCAAGCACACGAACACACACACGAACACACACGCAAACACACACGCAAACACACACACACACACACACACGATCACACACACACACACACACACACACACACACACACATGCAAGCACACACACACAGGCATACACACACAATGAGCAACACCTCCCTGCACTTGTGTACGTGCGTACACCAAAACACACACACACACACACACACACACACACACGCACATGCACAACTCACACACACACACTCTCTCTCTCTCTCTCACACACACACACACACACACACACACACACACGCACACACGAGCACACACACACACACACACACACACACAAGCACACACACACAGGCACACAGACACAATGAGTAACACCTCCTGCTCTTGTGTCCGTGTGTACGTGCGTACACCAAAACACACACACACACACACACACACACACACACACACACACACACACACACACACACACGCACACACACACACACACACACACACACCTGCCTTTTCCTCCATGTAAATAGCCCACGCGCGCACATAAAAATCATCGTCCACACACAGTCACACGTAAAGCAACTTCACCCGAAGTGAAGAACAAGAAGACAGAAATGTATGCAGCAGTCACTAATTATTGTTCATTAAATCTCTTGGCTGCTGCTGACAAATGATGAGGCGTGTCAGTGTCAGTGAGTTCGGGGTTGCTGTTCAGGCATTGCCTGCACTTGTGCTCGGTTTGTTTCAGAGACTGACTTTAACCCTTTCACTGCCACTCAGTTTACAGTGCAAATCCCCTTTGTGCTATAAAGACAGAAAAAATATGGTGTCTAAGAATAGCTGGGGACTCCCCTGGTGATGTGTGGAAATTATGGCCGATCCTACCACTGAACATAAAGAGCAGTAGGTTCATGGATAACAGACTAATGATCTGGTCACCCTTCAGTGACATGGGCCCTCTACCTAGCTGCTGCATAAATGCGAGTTTGGCAGTGAAAGGGTTAAGCTTACAGTCGGGCCAACAGCGAAGTGAGAGCTGTATGATCAATGGTTTCTGCACTGGGACATCATTGACATCACTTACAGCTCAGTCTTTTTGTGAAGGACTATGACTCTCAAACTACTTTGTCTTTTGTGAAGGGTGTTAGCCACATAGTAGCAAAGTTGGAACGCAAATGCTGAGTGGTTAAAGAGTTGAACTTTCAATCTGAGGGTCCCAGGTTCAAATCTCGGTAACGGCGCCTGGTGGGTAAAGGCTGGAGATTTTTCCGATCTCTCAGGTCAACATATGTGCAGACCTGCTGGTGCCTGAACCCGCTTCGTATGTATACGCGCGCAGAAGATCAAATACGCATGCTAAAGATCCTGGAATCCAGCGTTCGGTGGGTTATGGAAACAAGAACGTACCCAGCATGCACACCCTTGAAAAGGGACTATGGCTGCTTACGTGGCGGTGTAAAGAAGCAAAACGGTGACACGGGCAAAAAAAATGTTACATATCTGTATAAGCGTATATGTGTGCGTGACTGAAACCTCATGAATGACACAGGAAACGAATGATGAACGCCCAGTGGCAGCCGTCAGTTGGCTCTACCCAGGTAGGCAGCCTGTTGTGTAAATGACCCCGTGTTTGTAAAGCGCTTAGACCTTGGTCTCCGACCTAGGACAGGCACTGTATAAGATAAGAATAAATTTATTATTTCCAACTAGAGAAATTTGGTCAGGTGCATTATCACAACACAGACATGGAGAACAGAACTGTAAAAAACAACAACAGTTATGAGGAATATAACGAAGACACAAATGTAAAAATATCATATACACCGTTTCATACATTCATTCCACACATTGCAGGTAATATTTTAAATGTTAAAACAAAGAATTAATAAATATTATTTTCAATATAATCATGAGCATAGACTACTATATTGCACATTGATTATAATGATAAGAATGACTTTCTTATCTTATAAAGATAAATTCCATTAGGTGCGGCAAAACACAACCAGATAATCAGCACACACACACACACACACACACAAACGCGCGCGCGCGCGCGCGCGCACACACACACACACGGATTACTTGATTAAACAGGAGTATTAAACATATGTTTTCAAATAAAAGCATATATTCGCTTTAAATATCACCAGTGCGCAAAGTAAACTGACGGATCTTTCCGTAATGACGGATCTTTCCGTAAAGGCAGGGACAGAGAATGGACGTGTTAACATCTTCAGCGATGCACAATGCAGTAGCTGGCTGTCTTTGGCCGTTTCTTGACTGAACATACCCCAGAACACGGTCAGATACTGCCGGTCACCGTCAAACATTTTCAGACTTTGATGACAACAATGGTGCCCCCACCTTTCCCTCTCTTCCCCCCTCCGGCCAGGCTAAACTGAAAGCCACGTGCCCGGCAAAGTCACTCAGCAGCAGTGCAGGGCCTTCTCTGGTGCGTGTGTGACCTCATGACGAACTCAATAATCTCGAGAACTGCTGGCACTGGGGTAGCGGCGGACGAACCTGGATGTGGGTGTTTGTGGAGAATTGTGGGTCAGCGGCGAGGGAGCATTGCTTCCGAAACGGCGTTCATGACGGGTCAGAAAAAAAACAACATCAGAAAACTAACCCCCCCCCCACCCCCTCTCTCTCTCTCTCTCGTGACATCTTCAGATGCTGTACTTCATTGCAGCGTTTATGTAATATGTGTACTTATTATGGTTGATTATATATTTTCATTTTGTTTGTTATTACTTATATTGTCACTTACCCCTTCATAAGGGGCCTAGGCCTATTAATGAATAAGTAATCTGAATCTGAATCTCTCTCTCTCTCTCTCTCTCTGTATATAATGGGTGGCGCTGGGGAGAGCAGCCCGATTTTCACACAGAAATCTGTATGATAAAAAAAAAGAAAACAAAAAAACAAATACATACATACATACATATATATATATATATATATATATATATATATATATATATGAATGGAAAATAAAAAGGCGCCCCCAAGCTGAAAATCGAAGCTCATTAGACCTGACAGCAATTGGGATCATAATCATAAAGACCTGGAACGTGTGTATCTATGTGCAGAAACGGAAATCAATAATTCAGAACTTCTTTCTTGATTCAGGCCTACGCTCATACTAGACATGATCAGAAGCCCCTATGCAAGTAGCTAACAGCGGAGCTTCCAATTAGTAACTTTGCTTTTAGAACATTTGATACATTTTGATTGGTTTTAATTGTTACGTCTTGATCTGGAACATTGGGCAACAGTAAAAAAAAAAAAAAAGAAAAAAAAGGGTCTTGTCTCAAATGGTCTGAGAAACTGGGAACAAACATATGGTGGGATATGGCTTTTACAGGAATACATAAAATACAAGAGATAAAGAAAAGTGGCTACAACTTTGCATAATACACAGTCATTGACACATATGTAAATAAAAACGAAATGGGAGTAGTAAATAGCGATAATTATGACTTGTGTTTAGATGTTAAAACAAAGAATTAATAAATATTATTTTCAATATAATCATGAGCATAGACTACTATATTGCACATTGATTATAATGATAAGAATGACTTTCTTATCTTATAAAGATAAATTCCATTAGGTGCGGCAAAACACAACCAGATAATCAGCACACACACACACACACACACACACATAAGAGCATATTTTCTGGCAATGTGATCATTCTACACGTTTTGGTAAAACTTAGAAGATGCACTAGAAATAATATGTACAATTTGTTCGCGTGCGAATTTAAAGTTCAATGAGCATATAATCCTTTTTACGTTTCCGAGCTGATACAGTTACAGACCCAGTTCTTGATTTGCTTATATATATATATATATATATATATATATATATATATATATATATATATATATATATATATATATATATATATATATATGTGTGTGTGTGTGTGTGTGTGTGTGTGTGTGTGTGTGTGTGTGTGTGTGTGTGTGTGTGTGTGCGATAGTTAGTAAATGCCTCCCAAGTGTTCACTCATTTTAAAATTATATCATCTTAAGATACACACTGAAGAATATGATGCATTGGTCACATGTGAAAAATACAGCTTCAAGATAAAATGGTTACCATATTTACCTTTGATAAGAAACAACATATAAAACATGATAATTAACAATAAAAGACAGATATACTGAAATTGAAAAGTACACATCTTAAATCTCCAACATGTTTTTGAGTGAATTAATGGTGCAAATATCAAATGGTTTATCCTTGGGTAAAAAAAAAAAGTGTATATGTTTATATAGGCCTATTATATGATAATAATTTTTTTTCGGGTGGAATGGATGTGTTTTTTTTTTTCTCTCTTGTATTTAATGGCACAGTCATTCAAACAATGTGTTAACATATGACAATTATTAACCTCACTTTATTTATATGTCATCGTGTATTTTTCTGTTTTTTCATGTTTCGTTTATTATCATCATCATCATCATCATCATCATCATCATCATCATTATTATTATCATTGTTGTTGTTATTATGATGATGACGATGATGATTATGAGCATTTAGCCTAATCTTGAAAATAAACCCTAGGCGTTTACAGATAGAACACATATGTAAATATCAAAAAGGAAAAATTGAACACAAGACACCAAACATCATTAAAAACTATTCATCCATACCTTATTCTTTTTTTTTTCATTTATGTAGCCCATACATGTACTTATGCCAATTGTATTTGTGAAATCAAAACTGGAAAACAGAAAAGGAAATTAAAAGAAAAAAGAAAAAAAAAAGAAACACAAGATAAGCCAACATTCACCTCCAACTCATCCACCTACATGCATAGATCTGAGCACATCACTCCTCTTTCACAACGTCTCCACTGGCTCCCTGTCTCACACAGAATAAAGTTCAAGATCAGCACATCACTCCTCTTTTGCAACATCTCCACTGGCTCCCTGTTTCACATAGAATAAAGTACAAGATCAGCACATCACTCTTCTTTTGCAGGATCTCCACTGGCTCCCTGTCTCACACAGAATAAAGTTCAAGATCAGCACATCACTCCTCTTTCGCAACATCTCCACTGGCTCCCTGTCTCACACAGAATAAAGTTCAAGATCAGCACATCACTCCTCTTTCGCAACGTCTCCACTGGCTCCCTGTCTCACATGGATAAAGTTCAAGATCAGCACATCACTCCTCTTTCGCAACATCTCCACTGGCTCCCTGTCTCACACAGAATAAAGTACAAGATCAGCACTCTATGTTATAAATGTATTCACAAATCTGCCCCTTCCTATCTCTGCGGCTACCTTCACTTCTACACTCCATCTCGCTCACGACGATCGGCTTCGGATCCACTCTGTTTACGCATACCCAGATTCAAACGACTGTTGGCCGCCGTTCTTTCTCTGTCTCTGGACCTTGCAATTGGAATGAACTTCCTCTTTCGCTTCGTCAAGTCTCCACACTCAGCTCTTTCAAGTCTGGCCTTAAAACCCACCTCTTCCCAAATGCTTTTTTCTTTTCTTGTTTAAAGAGTAGGTAGGTTTTGTTATCTGGCATTTACACCAAACCATCCTGATAATAAAATGATTATGACTTCAGGCAAGTTGTTGGTACTGTGTACACTCTCGGACAAAGTGAAGTCTTCGTCTAACCGCTATAAAACCGTTTTGTGTGGACTTAAATAAAGGCAACTGTGCCATACATTTGCGCTCGATTTTTTCCAAACAGTTCTTTGCGGTGGCCCACTGGTGGTTAGTGGCCAGCCTTTTAGTTAACAGCGTCTTGAAACTGGCGGCCGATTCAGCGTGAACGACACTGTTGTCCAGGGTGTTCCATTCAACAGCAGTGCGGTTAGGATTTTCCCAGTGAACTGCGTACTTTTGTCATAATTGTGATATTGGCGTGATCAGGACGGATTCCAGTTTATTATGGAATGCCCGAAATTTCTAGACGGTAGATTGTCAAAATGAGTTAATTCAAGAGAAATGTTTCGATCCGATATCAGGTAATATCCAGTTTTAGCAACCTGGATCCCTGGAGCTAAATGCGCGGTATATTCCGTGTTTTTTTTTTTTTGTTTTTTTTGTGTTTTTTTTTTTTTGCAATGCAGGCATGAAGTATAACATAAATAACAATGATTTGACCTTTTTCATCCACTCCGAGTAGGTAAATTATGGTATGAGTTGAATGAAAAATTTCATATTTTCATCCAGTAAATTACTTACATTCACTTCTGTTCAGTCGTGTATTCCATAAGATGGGGCTGTGTCAGCAGCAAATTTTATTTTACAGAGTAGTTTACATTGTTAAACACATGATTAATACAATATATCAAATAGTGCAGGTTGCCGAACGCTGCCCTGAGGGAGTTTTTTCACCTGAGTGTTTTTATTTATTTATCAGTTTTATTTATTTATCTATCTATTTATTTTATTTTCATTATTATTATTATTATTATTATTATTATTATTATTATTATTATTATTATTATTTATTTATTTATTTATTTATTCATTCATTTATTTTTTAATTACATTATTTGTTTATTTATTTATTTTATTTTATTTTATTTTTCTTTCAAGGCCTGACAAAGCGCAATGGGTTACGCTGCTGTTCAGGCATCTGCTTTGCAATGTGGTGTAGCGTATATGGATTTGTCCGAACGCACTGACGCCTCCTTGAGCTACTGAAACCGAAACTGAAACTGCCCTGAGGAACACCACTTATCAAGTTTATTTCAGGACCTCCCTTGTGTTTCATGAAACGCTCCCAACAACCGCTCCAGCTAATGTGCAGAGAAGACATGAATCAGCTTTTGCACTGCTGTTAGTTGAAGTGCTCACAAGACGGCAATGCTTTGTCGGGGTGTGGCTCTTAAGGCTTGCCCCCACCACCATCCTTTTGGGAATGGGCTGCAAGCTGAGCACATCGCCCGGTGACGTAAGTAAACAGAATTCTTTCGTTTCACGGTATCAGATCTTATAAGTTTTTGTTTTGTTTTTTTCTCTCTCTGGTAATGGATCCCCGCGTTTCCTGGCCCTTTCAGTAATTTTATGAATGTTAAAGGGCCTCAAAATGTTCATTTCAACAATATGGCACACACAGCGAGTAAAAGAGAGAGAATAATTATGGAGATTTTCCAAATTGCTCAAAGTCAAACTGACCACAACGTTATATTATGATGATAGTCCAACAGGTTTGTTTACAAGTTGTGTTTACGTCGGAGGAATTTCTTTACCAAGCCAATGATCAAATTATTAGCCGTTATGTTCAAGGTGGTGTAGATTGCTTGTATTTTTATCACGTATCACTTGCCTTGTTTTTTGTTCTTCGGACAATCTGTTCTGTGACACATGTCAGCTGATTGTGCTTCCATAATAATTATTGAAGTCACTCACAGGGTTCCCACAAATCTGAGCAAGTAAAATTCCATACTTTTTTTCCTCTAAAATTGTGCGTTACATTTTCCAAGATCCCAAGAGAAAGTCTCACACAAGTATACAGAATCTTATACACAACCAAATCACCACAGAGAGTGCAACTTGAGGTTTTGAGAGAAGTAATAAGAGCGGGGGTAAAGGGTGTTCCAACATTCGGTGTTAAAAGAAACGCACACACACACACACACACACACACACACACACACACACACACACACAGATATATTGTCATTAATTTTCATCGCCACAACTACTTTTGGTATTTTTCTTCTTCTCTTCTTTGCGCAAACTCACTGTTTCATACTGAAGGTGTGATGGCTTCTTCCAAGACTTTTTCCAGACCTAGCGGGTAAAACATTCAGTTCCACATTTCTAGAACTTTTCCAGCCCTTGAGCTTGAATGGTCTTGGTGTTTTTCAAAGCCCTTTCCAGTCTTCCTTCATTGTGTCAGTACGTGTGGGATTCCTGTACTCCGGAAACCTTGCAAAGAGTCTTTCAGAAACGGGGGAGGGCAGTTGGAGGGAGGGAGGGAGGAACCACCATTGTTACTGTTGTTAATCGGTGTATCTCTGTTAACAGGATTCCTGGATATACGGCGCTGAGTGACAGCTCGTACTCTACATATTAGTTTGTGAATAAAATAGGATTCCGGATCCAGATTCGTCTCATGTTTTTGCGTGCGTGGTTTCACTCTCCTTAACTCACTCAGTACGGCCAGTCCTCTCAAGTATCATCAACTGCTGCGTCCTCAGTTGGGTGTATTGCTCAAATGGGGAACTCGAAATGGGCGGCGTGGGAATAATGAAATCGAAACAGTGCAGATGACTGGGCAGCAAAAAAGAAAAAGAAAAAAAAAAAAGGTTTAACATCCGTGTTTCTTAAATCTTTGAAAATCTTTGAAAAAGATCTAAGTCACATGTTGATCTGGCAGACCGTAAGTAACATCTCCAACCAACCATAAACCACCCGAATCAGCTCCTGAAAAATGCAAAATGGCTGCATAGTAAATGGCAAGGATAAAATGACTAAACACTCAAACACGTAAAAAGACTACTAAAAGACGTGGCAAAAATGTCATGTGTGCTGATCATTCTATAATCTCTCTCTCTCTCTCTCTCTCTCTCTCTCTCTCTCTCTCTCTCTGTGTGGCACGGTCTGTCTATCTGTCTCTCTCTGTGTATCTCTCTCCCTCACACACACACACACACACGCACAGATATATATATATATATATATATATATATATATATAACAGGGAAAAGAACAGAAGAAAAATAATTATCTCTACTGACGTTACAATAGCCTGTCCGAAAACAAAAAGACACATTAACAACATTCATGTGTGGTTCGTCCGTCGGGATCGACGAGGACCATCTAGTCATCCTGGGGGTAGGTGGGTTGGGCTCTGTGGGTGCGCAGATGACTGGTCAGGCCAATCCGCGCCCGGAAGGTTCTGACGCAGTGTGGACAGGGGATGGTGGCGGCTGTCTTGGACTTGCTGTCCCTGCTTTTCCTGGCCTGTCTGTGTTGCTCTGCTGCAGCGATTCTGTTGGCCTCACAGGATTTGGCGCCTTTGTGGACAGCTGAACGCCACTTTGGTCTGTCCATTGCATTCAGCTCCCACCTGTTGTGGCTGATGTTGAAGGCCTTCAGAAAAGCTTTCAGAGTGTCTTTGAAGCGCTTCTTTTGGCCTCCATGGGAGCGCTTGCCATGTTGGAGTTCGCCGTACAGCAGTTTCTTGGGGAGCGGGTGGTCTGGCATGCGAACTACATGGCCTGCCCAGCGCAGCTGGGCCTGCATCAAGATGGTGTAGATGCTGGGCAAGTTTGCACGAGTGAGCACCTCTGTGTCAGGGATCTTCTCTTGCCACTTTATGCCGAGAAGTTATCTGAGGCTGTTGGAGTGGAAGTGGTTCAGCTTTTTGGCGTGGCGTTTGTAGACCGTCCATGATTCACATCCATAGAGCAGTGTGGTGAGAACTATGGCCTTGTATACTTTGAGTTTCGTCTTCAGGGTGATGCCTCTCCTGTTCCAAACGTTCTTATGGAGTCTGCCGAAGGCAGCGCTGGCTTTGGCGAGTCTGGCATTCACCTCGTCGTCAATGACAACTGTGCGAGAGAGTGTACTGCCCAGGTATGTGAACTTGTCCACCGCGTTCAGTCGTTGCCCGTTGATGAAGATGTTTGGTTCAACGTAAGGCTTTCCTGGAGCTGGCTGGTGCATCACCTCAGTCTTCTTTGTGCTGATTGTGAGGCCAAAGTTGTCACAGGCAGCAGAGAACTTGTCGACACTGTGTTGCATGTCAGCTTCGGAGGCAGCGTTGAGAGCGCAGTCATCAGCAAACAGAAAGTCGTTGACTGTGTCTGTCCTCACCTTGGTTTTTGCTTGAAGCCTCCTGAGGTTGAAGAGTGAGCCATCTGTACGGTACATGATGCCAATGCCTACATCAGCGTCTCTGAAGGCATCTGTCAGCATGGCTGAAAACATGAGACTGAACAGGGTGGGGGCAAGAACACACCCTTGCTTGACTCCGTTGGAGACGGGGAATGGTTCTGAAGTCTCTCCGTTGTCTTGGACTCGGGCCAGCATCCCACCGTGTAGCTGACGTATGATGGTGATGAACTTTCTTGGACACCCGTACTTCGCCATTATTCTCCAAAGGCCATCTCTGCTAAAAGTATCGAAGGCATTGGTCAGATCGACATAGGTGGAGTAAAGGTCGGCGTTCTGTTCCTGACACTTCTCCTGGAGCTGCCTGGCAGCAAACATCATGTCGATAGTCCCGCGTTCTTTCCGGAAGCCATACTGGCTCTCTGGTAGGAGACCTTGCTCAAGGTGCGCTATGAGACGGTTGAGTAGCACTCTGGCCAGAGTCTTGCCTGCGACGGACAGCAGGGATATTCCACGATGGTTGTCACAGGCCTGACGATTTCCTTTGCGCTTGTACAGGTGTATGATGGAAGCGTCTTTGAAGTCCTGTGGAACTGCCTCATGCTGCCAGATGAGCTGGAACAGCTGATTAAGCTTCTCAGTCAGCGCCATACCACCTTCTTTGTAGACCTCAGCTGGAATGGAATCGGAGCCAGGGGCTTTGCCATTGGATAGCAGACGGATAGCTTTCTGGGTCTCCTCCAAGGTTGGAATGGCATCCAGCGACTCACTGACTGGCACCTGGGGGAGTCGGTCAATGGCTTCATCATTGATGGTGGAAGGGCGGTTCAGTACGCTGTCAAAGTGTTCAGCCCATCTCTCAAGGATCACGTCCTTGTCAGTGATTAGGGTAGAACCATCAGCACTGAGGAGTGGAGCAGATCCAGAGGTGGTGGGACCGTAGACTTCTTTCAGGCCGTTATAGAAGTTCTTCATGTCGTTCATGTCTGCAAAGTCCTGGATCTCATCAGCTTTGATGCTCAACCAGGAATCCTGCATCTGCCACAGCTTCAGCTGGATGGTGCTGCGTGCGCTCTTCAGTATGTCTTTCTTTGACTGTGACTTGGGATCAATGAAGAGGAAGAGGTTAATTGAAGTGGCCGTAGATTGCAGTTCAGTGATGATGGCCGTGAACGCCGTGCTTGTTATTGGACACAGGCACTGGTTTATTTATGTACATTTAACCAACTGTATCATTATTGACAATATTTGATTTCTGACTGTTCAATTACTTTTCTTCTTCGTCCGTTCAGTAAAAGCGACGCCGCAACTGACACTGCTGTG
>NC_134890.1:3182647-3190147 GCF_041734735.1 Babylonia areolata
TTATTTATCATCATTGTTGTCTTTATTTATTTATTTATTTTATTTCATTTTATTTTATTTTATCTTATTATTTTTTCTCAAGGCC
The DNA here is from genome assembly GCF_041734735.1 of Babylonia areolata. Classification (NCBI taxonomy): domain Eukaryota; kingdom Metazoa; phylum Mollusca; class Gastropoda; order Neogastropoda; family Buccinidae; genus Babylonia; species Babylonia areolata. The sequence goes on from NC_134890.1 coordinate 3,182,733, forward strand.
TGACAAAGCGCGTCGGGTTACGCTGCTGGTCAGGCATCTGCTTGGCAGATGTGGTGTAGCGTATATGGATTTGTCCGAACGCAGTGACGCCTCCTTGAGCTACTGAAACTGAAACATGAATTGTGCACTGTAACCACCCCCACCCCACTCCACCAAATATACAGAAGCAGGTACACACAGACAGACACATGCGCGTTAGAAAGAGAAGAAGAAGAAGGAGGAGGAGGAGGAGGAGAAGAAGATGGAGAGAAGGAGGAGGAAGAGGAGGGGGGAGAAGGAGAAGAAGGAGGAGGAGGGGAAGAAGAAGAAGAAGAAGAAGAAGAAGAAGAAGAAAGATAGCATCACACACAGCACACACACACACACACACACACACACACACAACAACAACAACAAAACCGAACACAGTTCACTCCCCTCAAAACCAAACCAAACCACACTATCTACCTCCATTCCCCGTGGAGCAAGCGAAAACCACCCAGGAGACGACAAGAGCCCACAGAGGACGCTGCAACGTCTGGTAAACAGTGCGCACGGGCATGGACCATCCCGAGGCGTCCTCCAGCAAGTGTCGGTTCTCTTCGTAGGTAACGAAGACGATCAGTGATGACGCACACAGACACAGCAGCCAAGAGACACAGGACGCTACCTGTGTTCACATTCACATCCAATGTACGTTGCTTTTTTTTCTTGTTTTCTTCTAATGTCATGTTAACAATTAAACCACTGTAATTGGACGATGATATTGTGTAAACCGGGAGAAGTTGATTCAAACTATATGTATATTTACGCTCTCCTCCAAAAACCAAAATTTATGCAGTTCGTCTCAACGTATCCAAGGGAAGAAAGTTATCCCAGATTGTTATATCTATGACAAAACAGATACAGACTAAAAATTAAAGGAAATCGCCCATTAACCTAAGAGAGAGAGAGAGAGAGAGAGAGAGAGAGACAGACAGACAGACAGACAGACAGACAGACAGACAGACAGGCAGAGACAGAAATACAGACATACCTGCAAATACAGACAGACATGGAGTGATGGCCTAGAGGTAACGTGTCCGCCTAGGAAGCGAGAGAATCTGAGCACGCTGGTTCAAATCACGGCTCAGCCGCCGATATTTTCTCCCCCTCCACTAGACCTGGAGTGGTGGTCTGGACGCTAGTCATTCGGATGAGACGATAAACCGAGGTCCCGTGTGCAGCATGCACTTAGCGCACGTAAAAGAACCCACGGCAACAAAAGTGTTGTTCCTGGCAAAATTATGTAGAAAATTCCACTTCGATAGGAAAAACAAATAAACTGCACGCAGGAAAAAATGCAAAAAAATGGGTGGCGCTGTAGTGTAGCGACGCGCTCTCCCAGGGGAGAGCAGCCCGAATTTGACACAGAGAAATCTGTTGTGATAAAAAGAAATACAAGGAAAAAGATGGCACAATGGCTCAGTCACTATCTGACAACACAGCGTCAGTGAGGGTTTGGTTTCTACTCCCGGTCTCGCCTTTCCAATCAGACTGAGCGTCTAGCCATTCAGGTGAGACGATCAGCCGAGGTCCCGTGTGCAGCAGCATGCACTTGGCGAACCGTTAAACAACCCACGGCAACGTAATTGTTATTCTCTGACAAAACTCTGCGGAGGAAGTCAACTACGATATGTACACAAAAAAGATGCATGTATTCAAAGCCTGACAATGATGTTGATATCAGGCATCTACCAAGCAGATGTGAAATTCGGGCTGTTCTCCCCAGGGAGAGTGCATCGCTGCACCACAGCGCCACTTTTTTTCTTTTTGTATTTTTTCCTTCGTGCAGCTTTATTTGTTTTTCCTACAGAAGTGGATTTTTCTACAGAATTTTGCCAGGAGCAACCCTTTATTTGCCGTGGGTTCTTTTACGTGCGCTAAGTGCATGCTGCACACGGGACCTCAGTCTATCGTCTCATCCAAATGACTAATGTCCAAACGACCACTCAGGGTCTAGTGGAGGGGGAGAAAATATCGGCGGCTGAGCCGTGATTTCGAACCAGCGCGCTCAGATTCTCTCGTTTCCTAAGTGGACGCGTTACCTCTAGGCCATCACTCCACATGATGTAGCGAGTATGGATTTGTCCGAACTCATTGACGCCTCCTCGACAAACGGAAAGTGTGGACAGGGGGAGAGAAGAAGCGGACAGACAGAGGGTGCCCCACCTTGCCGATGTGCACGTGACACTTGGATCTGGTCAGTATGAAGCCCACACACAGACCCAGGGCGAAGGGAGCCACACGGCAGTATGGCTGCTGGTAGATCCGCCACAGGTACTGCGACTGATTGCTGCCGACAGATCGTATTGTGTTGTGTTGTGTTGTGTTGTGTTGTGTTGTGTTGTGGTGTGGTGTGTTGTGTTGTGTTGTGTTGTGTTGTGGTGTGGTGTGGTGTGGTGTGTTGTGGTGTGGTGTGGTGTGGTGTGGTGTGTTGTGGTGTGGTGTGTTGTGGTGTGTTGTGGTGTGGTGTGTTGTGGTGTGTTGTGTTGCGTTGCATGGTGTGTTGTGGTGTGGTGTGTTGTGGTGTGTTGTGGTGTGGTGTGGTGTGGTGTGGTGTGGTGTGGTGTGTTGTGGTGTGGTGTGGTGTGGTGTGGTGTGGTGTGGTGTGTTGCGTTGCATGGTGTGTTGTGGTGTGGTGTGGTGTGGTGTGGTGTGGTGTGGTATGTTGTGGTGTGGTGTGTTGTGGTGTGGTGTGTTGTGGTGTAGTGTGTTGTGTTGTAGTGTGGTGTGGTGTGGTGTGGTGTGTTGTGTTGCGTTGCATGGTGTGTTGTGGTGTGGTGTGGTGTGTTGTGGTGTGGTGTGGTGTGGTGTGGTGTGGTGTGTTGTGTTGCGTTGCATGGTGTGTTGTGGTGTGGTGTGGTGTGGTGTGTTTTGCTGTGCTGTGCTGTGCTGTGCTATGCTGTGATGCGTTGCGTTGTGTTGTGGTGTGTTGTGGTGTGGTGTGTTTTGCTGTGCTGTGCTATGCTGTGATGCGTTGCGTTGTGTTGTGGTGTGTTGTGTTGTGTTGTGGTGTGGTGTGTTGTGGTGTGGTGTGTTTTGCTGTGCTGTGCTATGCTGTGATGCGTTGCGTTGTGTCGTGGTGTGTTGTGTTGTGTCTCTTCGTATTGTATTGTATGATGATGTATGGTGATGTGTTATGGTGTGTTGTGTCGTGGTGTGTTATGTCGTGTCTCGTCGTATTGTATTGTATGATGATGTATGGTGATGTGTTATGGTGTGTTGTGTCGTGGTGTGTTGTGTCGTGTCTCGTCGTATTGTATTGTATGATGATGTATGGTGATGTGTTATGGTGTGTTGTGTCGTGGTGTGTTGTGTCGTGTCTCGTCGCATTGTATTGTATGATGATGTATGGTGATGTGTTATGGTGTGTTGTGTCGTGGTGTGTTATGTCGTGTCTCGTCGTATTGTATTGTATGATGATGTATGGTGATGTGTTATGGTGTGTTGTGTCGTGGTGTGTTGTGTCGTGTCTCGTCGTATTGTATTGTATGATGATGTATGGTGATGTGTTATGGTGTGTTGTGTCGTGGTGTGTTGTGTCGTGTCTCGTCGTATTGTATTGTATGATGATGTATGGTGATGTGCTATAGTGTGTTGTGCTGTGGTGTGTTGTGTTGTGTCAGTCTCGTCGTATTGTATTGTGTTGTTTCGTGTTGTATTGTAATATATTGTACTGTATTGGCAAGCATTGTATTGCATTGCATTGTATTGTACTGTATTGCAGTGAATCGAACTAGACTGTATTGTTTGTATTGTGTTGTACTGCATTGTGTTGTTTGTATTGTACTGTATTGTGCTACATTGTATAGTATTGTGTTGTTTGTATTCTGTAACATCTACATATAACCGACAGGTAAGGAACTGTCATAATAGAAAACACATAACAAAAGCAATGTCACAAGCATTAGATTTTAAAAAAATGTCTGAATGTGCTAGACATTAGAAAAAATGTATTCCTCTGAAAATAAGATGAATCAAGAACCATAAATCAAATGGAAAAGCACTGACAACAAATCACTTGACAGTGCTGCACTAATTTATCCACGGCCGAAGCGCTCGACATTGTAAAATGTTTTTGAGTACTCGCTTTGAAACGAGTGCAAAACCTCATCAAACTGTAAATTGTAAGACCCTCAGATTTAAAGCCCAACGCTTTAACCATTCGGCAATTGTGCCCGTCAACAACAATAACAAAAACACACACAAAAACGAAAAGTACCAAAGTATCCACAATCATGACTTCAGACAGCTCTTTACTGTACTCACCGGAGAAAATCCCCGTTGACCTCAACCTCCAAAAGGGCCGTGCACACCACGTGACTCGTCACCAGGAGACCCGCCACGATAAACCCCGCCGCCTTGTGTCTGTTACCATGGTGACCATCATCAATACCACTCTCACCGCCTTGTGTCTGTTACCATGGTGACCGCCACTCGGTACCACTCTCACAGCTTAGTGTTTGTCCATGGTTACTATGGTAACCATCAGTACCACTCTCACAATTTTGTGTCTGTCCATGGTTACCGTGGTTACCATCAGTACCACTCTTACAGCTATGTGTGTTTCCATGGTTACCACTAGTACCATTCTTACAGCTTTGTGTCTGCCCACGGTGGCCATGGTAACCATCAGTACCACTCTCACAGCTTTGTGTCTGTCCACGGTTACCATGGTAACCATCAGTACAACTCTCATAGATTTGTGTCTGTAACTCAATACCACTCCACAACATAACTACGAATACTCTATATCACAATAGAATAATAATACTAAAATGCAGATGGGGCTCACTGTGCTTTACAATAAAATATACTAATTTAAGACTAAGTGTCATAACATATGTACAAAGTCAGCACAGTTTCACATGACATTGGCTAAAATATACATATATAAGACTAGGTGACATAAAAAGAAGAAGCAAATATACATATTACAGCTAACGTTTGTTTGGTTTTGCAGGTCATCACACTATAAATTTTTATTTGGTTCTCGTCTGCCTGTGGTGCATGTCTTCCCAAATCACAGCTAATGTTTTTTTCAGGTTTTCATGCCTGTGACACCACATAATTACTTATATCATAGACAGTGCTTGTTCCTGTTTGCCTCTAACACCACATAATTACTTATATCATAGTGCTTGTTTCTGTTTGCCTCTAACACCACGTAATTACTTATATCATAGACAATGCTTGTTCCTGCCTGTATCTGACAAAACATTTCCATCTTTTTCACAGATCACTTTCATTTGATTTTTGCCGGTCTCTGACACCACATAACTATCTATATCACAGCAAACGTGTGTTGGTTTTTATTTAAAAAAAACAAACCAACACAGCTACTGTAATCACAGCTGATATTTCTTTTTTTGTTTTGTTTCAGCCTACAACGCAATTACTCACGCCACATCCCATGCTCAAATTCTTGTCCCACTTCTCTCGTATACATTCATATCACCTCGAATCTTCTGTCCCACTCTTCCCATATACACTCATATCACATGTAATCTTTCATTTCTTTTCCCACAGTCTCACACAGAATAAAGTACAAGATCAGCACTCAATGTTATAAATGTCTGCCCCTTCCTATCTCTGTGGCTGCCTTCACCTCTACACTCCATCTCGCTCTCTACGATCGGCTTCGAATCCACTCTGTTTACGCATACCCAGATTCAAACACTCCACTGTTGGCCGCTGTTCTTTCTCTGTCTCTGGACCTTGCATTTGGAATGAACTTCCTCTTCCGCTTCGTCAGGTCTCCGCACTCAGCTCTTTCAAGTCTGGCCTTAAAACCCACCTCTTCCCAAGATAGCCTCCCTCCCCTGCCTGTTCCTTGTCTTCAATTTCTCCAGTTTTAGAGTTATGCATGCGTGTGAATGACCTCTCCTCGTGTGTGACTCAAGCATGACTGAACGACTCAGGAAACGAATGATGAGTGTCTGAAGGCAGCTGTCAGTCAGATCTGTAAGCAGCCTATTGTGCAAATGACTGTGTCTGGAAAGCGTTTTGATTTGAATCAAGTGTATGACGGAAGACAGGCGCTGTGAAATCTATCTGTCTATCTTATATACATCTCTCTCTCTCTCTCTCTCTCTCTCTCTACATAAACTTGAAAAACCTTCAACCTACCCCAGAGCCCAAGGAACGAGAACAAGGGGCGCAATCCAGTGGAACTGCATCAGGTTGGATAGAAACCAGGTCCATGACATACACTGAAAAAAAAAAGAAGAAAAAAAAGAAGATACAAATGCCACAACAATGCAACATCAAAGCAGACCCTTTCAAACCAGGCACATCACATCACATCACATCACATCTCATCACAACAGATCCGATACCACAGAAAATCGCTTTTTATGTGTTTATTATACAAGCGGAGTGCCAAATGTCACTGCTCTGCTTGTAATAATAATAATAATAATAATAATAATGGATACTTATATAGCACACTATCCAGAAATCTGCTCTAGGTGCTTTACAAAAACGCTTTTGATAACATAAAACATTATATCTATGTTACATACACACACCAAAATGTGACCACACACACACACGCGCGCGCACGCGCACGCACGCGCACACACACACACACACACTGTCTGTATCACAGACTTCACCACATTTTCTCATAAAGGTTAAACATTATCTTTGAGGTCACACAGCGTTTAACGGCCATCGGGGCAGTGAGTTCAAATCCACCCTGTGTTAGATACTTTTGAGGTTAGATACTGAGTTGAACACTGTGTGTAGGGCCCGGCACAGGGGGCAGAGCCCCTCCAGCTTTGATATGGCCTTAGTGGTCGGCAAGGCTCTAAGCACAATGGTTTGATTTAATTTGATCGTGTGCCACACAGTCTCGACTTGATTCTTTTTTAGTTATTTCCCCTTTTCGTATTGCAATTTTGTTTGAATGGAATGAGAAATAGATCAAATAGACTGCCCACTTAGTATACAATTCTGAATTTACAATTGAAAAATGCGCTTCTGTTACATTATCTTTTGACTGTGAGTTTCCGTGTGTTTAGAAAAATATTGAGAAATGTGTACAGATGTATTTATTTCCCATTTAACTCCAAATCAAAGAGGAATCTGAATCTTTTGCCAATCATTGTGCGAGCTCGGATTGGCATCTCAACGTCTATACCCCCTCTTTCTTTGAAGGGTAAATTGCCGATTGGCGAAGTTAACCACGTAACGATAACATAAAAGAAGAAAACAAAAAAAGCAAAGCAAAACAAACAAACAACAACAAAAACCAAACAAAAACACACACAAAACTACTGTCCATTTCAACTGTGTCATCAAACGTGCTGGAAATTTAAAGTTGTAAATGATATCAACTCGAAAGAAAAATACATTGCAAGAGTCGTTGTTTAGAACACACAAGCTTTTAA
>NC_134890.1:3197647-3205147 GCF_041734735.1 Babylonia areolata
CCTTCGTGTGTATACACACGCAGAAGATCAAATACGCACGTTAAAGATCCTGTAATCCATGTCAGCGTTCGGTGGGTTGTGGAAACAAGAACATGCACCTAACATGCATACCCCCGAAAACGGAGCATGGCTACCTACAAGACAGGGTAAATAATGATAACAGAAAAAGTCATACACGTAAAATGTTACATGTCTGTCTGAGTGTGTAGGTGTCCGTGCCTGTACGTGACTGAATGACACAGGAAACGAATGATGAGCACCCAATGGCAGCCATCAGTCGGCTCTACCCAGGTAGGCAGCCTGTTGAGCAAATGACCCCGTGTTTGTTAAGCGCTTAGAGCTAGGTCTCCGACTGAGGATAGGCACCATATAAGTTTCCATATCAATTTTCTGGTCTTCTTCTTCTTCTTCTTCTTCTTCTTCGTCTTTTATTCATTTTACTTCATTCATTTTTCAAACCTCACGTACCCTTTTCACTGTTCCCTGACCCCTTTCCATCATCCACCGTCTTCGCTCCTCCTTCTTCCTTCTTCGTTTCGGCCGTGACCGTCACCGTCACGGCCCTCGATCCTAACACGTCATCTATGACGTCACCGCTGCCGTCACGGATGACGTCATGGGTGCTGGTCGCCCCGTTAGAAGCTACAGATGGTTCAAAGGACAGGAACAGGAACAGGACAGGACAGAAAAAAAGGAAAGGTGGTTTGAGGTGTACAGTGATGAGGTTAAGACGTGACGTACAATGAGGGCGATGTAAAGCTAGTGGGGGAAAAAAAAATCATTAAGGGGGCTGATCGACTGTCCGTCACTGTATTACGACAGCACGTACGGTACGTGTGCGCCATGCTGGATACGTGGCAGTGTCCCCGACACAGAATCAGGGCACCACGTTCAAACAGGGCGAGGTTCATTATCAATGTCAGTTTCAAGAGGTGTCAAAGCGTGTGGACTGATCCATATTCGCTACTTCACATCTGGTGAAAAAGAAAAAAAAAGGAACTGATGGTTGACCTTTGCATAAACCCAACGCGCTGAAGCTCAACCCTAGGTTTGTGTAAAACATTCACATCAGAAAGGGCGGGGCAGTGCTGAACAGAGAGCAGCACCAGGGCCCACATCCTCATAAACGAAGTACGGCTGCCTGCATGGCGGGGTAAAAACGGTCATGCATGTAAAAACCAACCCCAAAAAACCCACTCCCACATACAAGTGAAAGTGAGAACAAGCCACGAACGCAGAGGAAGCACCAACATACCTCACGATGTTACTGACCATCAAAATGGAAAAGCTACGGACTACCACTGAGAAAAATTCTGAAGACTTGGCCAAGAACTTGAACCTCAAGAGGGTTAGGCACTGGGTAATGCGTTGAACTCAACTACCTGAGCGATGACGTTACTTTCTATCCGGCTGCTTTGAGTTTAGCACTCTGTCGTAGAGTTGTCGTAAGACACTGGCGAACCGTCGATCGCCCCCTTAAGTGATTCGAGATGCAGACAGAATTAAAATGGCTGTTACAGGGTAACAGGTGGTCGTTAACCCCTTGACTGCTGCTCGTCAATGAAGGGCTGTCACCTCACTGAGATAAGACAAAGCCTACAGGTCAGGATGTCAATGAAGGGCTGTCACCTCACTGAGGTTAGACAAAGCTTACATGTCAGGATGTCAGTGAAGGGCTGTCACCTCACTGAGATAAGACAGAGCTGACAGGTCAGGATGTCAGGGAAGGGCTGTCACCTCACTGAGATCAGACAGAGCTTACATGTCAGGATGTCAGTGAAGGGCTGTCACCTCACTGAGATAAGACAGAGGTGACAGGTCATGATGTCAATGAAGGGCTGTCACCTCGCTGAGATAAGACAGAGCCGACAGGTCAGGATGTCAGTGAAGGGCTGTCACCTCACTGAGATAAGACAGAGGTGACAGGTCAGGATGTCAGTGAAGGGCTGTCACCTCACTGAGATAAGACAGAGGTGACAGGTCAGGATGTCAGTGAAGGGCTGTCACCTCAGTGAGATAAGACATAGCTGACAAGTCAGGATGTCAGTGAAGGGCTGTCACCTCACTGAGATAAGACACAGCTGACAGGTCAGGATGTCAGTGAAGGGCTGTCACCTCACTGAGATAAGACAGAGGTGACAGGTCAGGATGTCAGTGAAGGGCTGTCACCTCACTGAGATAAGACAGAGCTGACAGGTCAGGATGTCAGTGAAGGGCTGTCACCTCACTGAGATAAGACAGAGCTGACAGGTCAGGATGTCAGTGAAGGGCTGTCACCTCACTGAGATAATACAGAGCTTACAGGTCAGGATGTCAGTAAAGGGCTGTCACCTCACTGAGATAATACAGAGCTGACAGGTCAGGAGGTCAGTCACCACTCTGTGTTTGGACTGCGACCTCTTGGAATGGCGTTACTTTTGTTCAGCAAAATCCACCACATCCACCACAAAATCCAGACAAGCATGGCAAGGACGGAAATGAGAGACAACACACTGTATATAGAGGGAAACACACCACCACCAGCCTCAAAATACCCAATAACATCAACACAGTAGTAGTAGTAGTAGCAGCAGCAGTAACAGTGGTAGTATTAGTAGCATAATGGAGCAGAAACATAAACTATAATGTAGCCAAGTGCATGCTCAGCTGGCTTCAGATACTGCTTCATGCACAAGCCGAAAGCTGAGCTATAGCAGACGCCATTTTTTAAACAGTATACCTGCTGCATTTCATTGACTCCGGCATAAGGACGACGCCATTCCAACTTTGAATAACCTGTGCCCATTCTAAACTGCTCCTAAACATCTATTAAATCAAGTCTCTGTACCGTGTGCTGCAGTATTATATTTGTTGTGCTTACACATACACTTTAATCAGTTAGAAGCATATTTGATTTCAGTTTAATCGTTCGCCAGTGTAAAGATTTCAACTGATGCTAAGCTTACGTCATTTTGTCTTTCTCGTCACACATAATGCAACAATCTATAGTTCTGTATGTCACTGCTGTTGGAAACTAAAACCACACCATTATAGTGTTTGGATGAGAATAGATCAGGTATTTAGAAGATACAAAGCTGATTTTCATTGTTGACACTTAATGACAATTGCTCCACAACCTGAGGTGAAAACTGTGTTTCTGACACACTGTATGTATTCAAACATCTCTTTTGTCGGATCAGTAAAATACAAGTATATACTGGCAGAATCTTCACAATTCCACCATTAAATCTATACCACTTGTGTTTGCCTACACTAAAATGATTTAACACAGTTTGTAATTTTCAGTGACAAGCTTGCTAAAACTGACCCTTTTCAGGTGACTTAAATTAAGATTATAAATTCATCTTAAATGATCAACACTTTATTTTATACTCATTAGAAAGTAGGTATTGGGCTGTTTCTTTTGCGACCAATCCGACGTAAATCAGTTCAGGAATCATTTAGAAATCTATCACTGAACACCTTGAAACAAACACCATTCTAATCAAATTTAGCCTGATTGGGGACCTTTTGTTTCATGGGCCACACTGGCATCATTGCAGTTCGCGTAACCTGTATAAATACAGTGTGGTCACTGGTCACTTTCACCTGAGGCAGTTTGCGGCAATAGCAGCTAGCTGACCACTGACTGTGTGTGTGTCGCACACAGTGTGTGTTGCCCCAAGTGGACAAGGTCTTGTCACACTGCTTGTTGTAAATACCCATTGTGCTAGGATAAGTTTACCATGCTGTTTGACAGATGATTGCCTTTGATCTTGTGTGTATTATCATGATGTGTTAGACTGTGTTTCTGATTTAGGCTGTTGCTTCCTCAGTCACAGAATGATGTTGTTAAATTTAAGGATTTCTGTTTGACTTGATTTGCTATCTGCTGTTCCATGATATGTATGCACGTCAATTTCATTCCTTTCAATGTCACAGTCGGTGACGTCTCTGGACACTGATAGTTTCTTCGAGAATGTTCTAGTGAATGACGCGTTCTTTCTCATTTGAAGTCACTGAAGGTTTGGTTACTTATACTGCAGAAGCTTCTGCGGAGGAGATTTAAATGTTGAGCACAAGCTTAGCTATGTTGATATTTGGCTTTGATGCAATGGATTACTTGTGTAAGTTCATTAACTACTTAATGGTTAAGCCATGATAGTTTTCCAATCATTTTATTGAGCTCTGACTATCTGGTCTCTCAGTGTGCTCAGTACTCTGAGATGTGTGTAGTATTCTGTTGTGGTGATTACAAGAGAGTGTTCAATTAATATCAGTTATTGGTTAAAACCATCTGATATGTACCACAGTCTGTTGATTGTAATTTAGCTATCATGCTTTCTCCTATATGGTTTACTCCAGTATAGTTCTACATGAAAAACTGGTTCATATAAGTCACTTTAACACAGCATGACCTTTACTTAAATCTGTACTGTCAGTGTACTTTCACTAAATCAACTTAGCTTTAACCACTTTATCTACACTATTTAAATGTATTATAAATGTCATTTGATGTCAGTGTTTGGTCTTCACACACATGCATTATCTTAGGTTGTTGCTTATCCCGAACCGAGTGGTACTTTCCATGTAATATGTATACATGTGCTTTCTATCCACTTGCATTCCTGACATGTTCTTGTTTATGACTATTCAGGCATTGTCTTCTCTTATTCTCTGCTCTCCTTCTTCACTTAACTATTGTAAATAAAACAATAGAAAAACCTGTTGTGACTTTTCAGTTTTAATTCAGTAAATCTGTAATTCTTTTGTACCGTCCCCTTTTATAATAAACCTTTCGGGTACACGGCTACAATAAAAAGAGGTAATAGCGATGAAACTTAAAGTCAATGCGACGTTTTGAAGTTAGTGAAACGTTTTCACTTAATTAACTAGTTTTCTTTTAGTGTGAAGCAGATTCTATGTTCGATAAATGGAAAAAGACAACAGCATACTCTGGGCTGTTGTATCAGTTTGTTATGTAGTTTCATCACACTTAAACACTTTTGGAGTCATGCATTGCATTTTTATGACTTAAGAAACAATAACAACTTTTGACAGCCTGTTCATATTGCAGTGGCAGTTTTTGTTGTTGTTGTTGTTGTTGTCCTGATTCTGATTCCTTCATTGTCAGTCTTTTATTTATTTATTTTTTAAACTTAATAAAAAAAAAATGATTACACATATATCTTTAACATAAGTACTTAAATACATAAATCAAATACATAAATAGGATACGAAAGAGTACATAATAAATGAAACATAAGGTGCAGAAAGGCATGACATACATAATAGTGAGAATAGGTACAGCAGTTCAAGTATATAGGTCATGGCAGTTACATTATTATCCTTATTCTTATTATTACTATTCTTGTTGTTGTCATAGGTATTACCATTGTCATTATTTATTATTATTATTATTAGCAGTAGTAGTAGCAGCAGCAGTAGCAGCAGTAGTAGTGGCATTAGTAGTAGCAGCAATAGTAGTAGTGGCAGTCGTGCTCGTACACGCGGTATGGCGGTATGTTCGCACGTTCATATTGTAGCGGTGTCGGAAGTAGTAGAAACATTAATAGTAGTTATTAGTAGCAGTGATAGAAGTAGCAGCAGTATTATCAAACAGGAACGAAAAGCAATTATCATTAAATATAACTACAGTTCCCCGAAACAAGACAAAAAAAACACAAAAAAAACAACAAAAAATGACACGACCGCAGCAAAAAACAATGACTATGGAAAAGAAGGGGAACAGGGAAAACAAGAGAGAGAGGGAGAGAGAGAGAGGGAAGGGGGGCAGTGGGGGTGGGGTGGGGTGGAGGTGACGACACACTTCCAGACTCTAGTTCAGCCCACCTGCAGGAGACAGGTCCTCGCTGACGTCGTCAGCATCTGGGGGAGGCTGACCACTGTTGGGGGTGCTGGCCTTGAGGCCCTGGTCAACCAGGGACAGGGGGCACGGCTGACCAGCGGCCTTCATCAGTCGCTGCATCTCGGACACTGTCCGGTCCGCTCCGTTCGCCCGGACACTGTCCATAGGGCGCTGCAGCAGCTGGGTGGTGGTCGTCACATGGACATTGGTCAGTCGTTTGGATGATGGCGGTGATGTTGGTGGTGATGGTGGTGATGGTGGTGGTGGTGGTGGTGATGATGGTGATGGTGGTGGTGATGGTGGTGGTGGTAATGATGGTGGTGATGGTGGTGGTGATTGTGGTGGTGGTGGTGGTGATGGTGGTGGTGGTGATGTTGTTGTTGTCGTTGGTGGTGGTAGTGGTGGTGATTGTGGTGGTGGTGATGGTGATAATTTTGATGGTGGTGGTGATGGTGGTGCTGATTGTGGGGGTGGTGATGGTGATGATTTTGATGGTGGTGGTGATGGTGGTGGTGATGGTGATTGTAGTGGTGGTGATTGTGGTGGTTGTGCTAGTGGTGATGGTGATGGTGATGGTGGTGGTTGTGATGGTGGTGGTAGTGATGATGATGGTTGTAATGATGATGATGGTGGTGGTGAAATTGATGATATGATGATGATGGTGATGATGGCGGTGATGATTATGATGATGGTGGTGGTGAAAACGATGATAATGATGACGATGATAGCGGTGATGATTATGTCGATGGTGTTGGCGTTGATGGTGATGATAATAATGCTGATGATGGTGATGTTAATGATAATGATTTGAGGACAGTTGCAAGTACGCACGTTCACACACACACACACACACACACACACACACACACACACACACACACACACACACACACACACACACACACACACACACACACACACACACACACACACACACACACACACACACAGACATACACACACATACACGCACACGCACAAAAACGCGCGCGTACATGCAAACACACTCGCTCGCATGTGCGCGCACACGCGCAGACTGTCTTGAGTATTGCAAACGAAGAAGTACTTTTTTTGTATGTGTAATCACGCCATCAGTATTGTCACAGGATCCCCTCTTCATCATCTTCTTCTTATTATTATCATCATCATTGTCATCGTCATCACACTGAACCCCCCTCCTCTTCTATATATCATGTATGTCTACTGTTATCATTGCAATATGTGACTGTGATTGGTGTATGAGGAAATTACTTGAAGTCGGTATCCATGCTTTTAGGGCATCCAGGAGTTATGACCTGGGTGCGGCCCGGCCCGGCCCCCTTAGAGTGTAAGGAGTTAAGGGCCGAAACACTTGACTGAGGGGGGCTTCTTCTCTGAAGACCTTGTACCGGTAGTCCGGCTCTCCCTGGAGTTTCTTATCACATCAATGAGTGTCATTTTCGTCTGTTGTCTGTGTGTTTTACAACCACGAGTTAATCTCTCTTTGCAGATAACCAGGTACCCTGTGGTCTGTGTATTCCTTTTTCCTCCCACACCCCCCTCCCTCTTCCTCCCACTCGTCAGCCTCCTCACCCACACCCACCCCTCCCCAATCCCCTCTCCACCGCCTCCCCCGCCTCCCTTACCTTCTCACTCAAGCACACGTCATCACG
>NC_134890.1:3217647-3225147 GCF_041734735.1 Babylonia areolata
AGGGAAGGGGGAAGGGAGGCGGCGGGGAGGGGGTGTGGGGGGGTTGGGGGGTCTGTATTCACATCCCCTGGACACATGTGGTGCTGAAAGACGTGCTCGTGAAAATTCCTCTCTACTTTGCACCCTCTCCTCTCCTCCCCATCACACACACACACACACACACACACACACACACACACACACACACGCACACACACACACACACACACACACACACACACACACACACACACGCTTGTCAATACGTATTTAGCACATGCGAGGTTTCGGTATTCATCTAAAGGTAGTACTCCTATTTCTTTGTATGTTCCGGGGGTCGATGCATGGAAAGATACACCAAGGACAAGTCTATATGCTTTACAGTCAATGCTTTGAAGTTTCTTTAGCAAATACTTTGGAGCATTGAAAAAGACTTCTTGTCCATAGGATAGTTTGGACCGAATAAGTGATGACGATAAATGTTTCAAAATCGTTTTAACTTGTCCCCAGTACTGTTTACTCACAATTTTTTAGTAAGTTCAAAGATTTTCTTTCTTGCTTTTGTTATTGTATGTTTAATATGGCTATTCCAAGTTAGTTTTGAAGTAAATATCAATCCTAAAAACTTAACAGTATCTTTATATTGAATTGTCTCATTTTCAGTCTTAAATGTTGGTAACTCTTCTGGGTTTGTACTATTGTTAAAAAGCATAATGTGTGTTTTTTGTTCTGATGATGATGTAAGACCATTATCAGCAGTATATCTATTTAATCTACCTGTTTCTCTTTGGTATATTTTCTTGATATAGTTTAAAGCCCTTTTGGATGTAATCCGTTTCATAGTTACATTCATCCACGTACATATATCATCTGCGTATTGCACTAGGATCACATCTTTGGATAAGTGTTTAGGTAAGTCGTTCAACAAGATATTAAATAGAACAGGGGCAATAACAGAACCTTGGGGTAATCCCATGTGAAGAGTTTTAGGATTTGAGTACGTATTCCCAACCTGTACCTGTATACTTCTTTCACTCAGGAAATCTTTGATATAATCACAGAGATGTCCAGGCAAGCCAACAGATTTCAGTTTAAAGAGTAACTTTGCATGCCAAACGTGATCATAGGCTTTCTTCACATAAAAAAAAGTTGCAAGAACGTTTTTCCTTCTACATCAGAGGAAGTAAAAATTACATCCGAAAACAACTTCCCAAAAGAGCTAAAAACATATCTTATTTAACACCCATTGGCACGTTTGTGTCAAACCTGTTCGAAAAGTATGAAATTAATTCAGATGACGTAGACACACAGAAGACCGTAAGTCCATACCCCATCTGGGAGATGAATAAAGCACATTTTGATGTTAACCATAGTGACATTAAAAAGAATAAAAATCCGAATATCATGGCAACGGAAGTCCGAGTACACCTTCAAAATAGATACTGTGATCATTTACAGATCTACACAGACGGCTCACTATTAGACAATTGCCAAGCAGGTTCAGCTTTCGTTATAACAGAACTGAAAACGGAAAGATCATACTATACTGGTAAAAATCGTTCAATATTCACTGCTGAACTTATTGCTGTTCTTATGGCTCTAAATCATATTCTTGATCTTCCAATTTGCCTTCTACAAGTTTTGTTTTGCGTTGATTCCAAATCTGTTTTACGTGCTTTAAACTCATTAAATTGTAAGAAGAAATCCGAAATCATAATAGAAATCAGCCACATTTGACATCTTTTAAGCTTGAAAGGAACACATAATTTTATTACGTTTTGCTGGGTTCCTTCACATCTTGGTATTCTCTACAATGAATGGGCTGACAGGGCTGCAAGAAAAGGAAAAAAAAACAAAAAAACAATACAACAACAACAACAACAACAACAACAACAAAACCGAACAGGGAGCAATAGAACTTCATGTGCCTCTGTCTGTACAAGAGGGTTATCGAATACTAGAAAAAAAACAACAAACAAAAAATACATCGTGGAACAAAGTCAGAGAATTATACCAGGAAAACGGCAAAGGTTTAAACCATAGTGTAATTAATGTTCAAAAACCGGGAACTATCAATCAGTCAAATACATACAGTAATTCAGTAAGATTAAGGCATCATGCATTATCAAACAGGATAAAACTGAACGCTTTTATAACTAAGTTCAGCAAAGATGTCAGATGCATATGTGGAGAACATATTTCTAGCAACCACGTAATATTCGAATGTCAGAATCTAAAATGTTTTTTTGCCAGACTTCACCAAAAGTTCTTTTGAATGTGTTGTTAACAATTCCAATATGTTATTTGTTAGTGCGGAAGGTTTGCTGCATAGTCCCATAGAACATTTGTTATAGTTGCTTGAAGTTGGCGTTTATAACGTTTCCATTTTCCCTGGCGTTGTCTCTCCCTATTCCACACATCCACACACTTTTACCCACCCCCCACCCCCCACAACCCCAAACCCCACGTTTTTTGTTTTGTTTTGTTTTTTTCCTTTTTTGTCTAATATTACTTCAAATGGAAAGACGTTTAACTGAAGACAACGCACGTACACACACACACACACACACACACACACACACACACACACACACACACACACACACACAATCAAATACATATGTGTGTGTGTGTGCATGTGTGTGTGTGTGTGTGTGTGTGTGTGTGTGTGTGTGTGTGTGTGTGTGTGTGTGCGTGTGTGCTTGATTGTGTGTGTGTGTGTGTGTGTGTGTGTGTGTGTGTGTGTGTGTGTGTGTGTGTGTACAAAAAGATTACACTCTCTTGATGCCTATTGATATATATGACAGAGTGAGTGAAAGAGTGAGGGGGAGTGGGGGGGGCGGGGGGTACAGAGGGAACAAGACCAAATTGTAAATATTTGAGGATAAAATGTAAAGCAATAATTGTGTGCTTTTCTTCATCCAGTCCCCGCCGCATATCGGGTCTTTACTACCAACTTATACAAGAGAGGAGAGAGAGAGAGAGAGAGAGAGAGAGAGAGAGAGAGAGAGAGAGAGAGAGAGGAGAGAGAGAGAGAGAGGAGAGAGAGAGAGAGGAGAGAGAGAGAGAGAGAGAGAGAGAGAGAGAGAGAGAGAGAGCGGCACGCACAGAGGCACACACACACACACACACACACACACACACACACACACACACACACACACACACACACACACACACACACACACACACACACACTTGTTACTCTCTTCTGTAAAGAAATGAATTCACACATGTGCCAGTTCAACCTTTCAGTCAAGCACTCACTTACACTCCACTCATGTTTGGATTGTATTCTTTACTGTTTGTTTCTTATTTTTGTGTTTGCTTGCTGGTTGTTTTTTTTTATTTGATTGTGTTTTGGTTTTTTTACATGATTCAAGAAATCTTTTTTTTTTTTTACATGATTCAAGAAATCTCCGCTCTTCCTCTGACTGTTACCTTTTGAAACTTCCTCGTGTCAATACAAGAACCTGTGGTGAACATTCTTTCTTCTTTGCTGCTCCTCACATCTGGAACAACCTTCCTTATCATATCTGTGCATCTGATTCTATTTCTGCTTTTCGCTCATCACTAAAGACTCATCTTTTTAAAACCTATCTATAAGCACTCTCAGCTTCCTTTTCTCCAACACCACCCATGTCAGCTCACTTTGGATGTATGTAGAGTGGGAAAGAGAGAGTGTGAGTGGGGGTTGGGGGTGGGGGGTGAGGGGGGGGGCGTTGAGAAAGAGTGGCCATGAATGTTTTATGTTAAGAAAGAAGGAAAATCTGCCGACACCGAAGACATTGACAGGACTCACCCCAAGCACAGAAGTGGAGGGGTATCGAAACTGAGGTCACAATGAGAGCAGGGCATGAAAGGCCACAGACTTTGAGACTGTTTTGTTTATATTGATGATGATGAAGGAGGATGACGATGAGGATGACGATGTTGCTATGGAGGTCCATTTTGGTTTGGGACTGCATGACAAGGTTGTACTCTACGCTTCCTGTCATAATGATATCCCGGCGTTAACCAGGCCCGAGAAATACAGACACTTGCGGTGTTGGTCAGGTAATTAGAGCAACACACCCAAAGACGCATCCTTGAAGTGGATGACACTAGACTGTGTGGTCCCAGTCTCTCTTTTTTCAAGAATATTAGTAATTTGAAATATCCTGTTACTAAACATCTGTAGACCTGATTATACAGGCTCTACCTACCTTGGAAATGGTGAAACCGTTGATGTGTCATGTACCATCCATACATATATTCTACATAAAATGTATATCGAAGTGGTCATTAATGCAAGCACCAAACTGGGTATGAGTTACTTTACAATATCACTTGGTGTCATGGCTGGAATGTTTTTGAAGGTGGATCCCAACCCCACCATTCTACGACTTCCCCTCTCACCCCTCCCCCCTAGCCCCCTGCCCCGCCCCTAAGTATTTGTATTTGTATTTCTTGTTATCTCAACAGATTTCTCTGTGTGAAATTCGGGCTGCTCTCCCCAGGGAGAGCGCGTCGCTACACTACAGCGCCACCATTTTTTTTTAGTATTTTTTCATGCATGCAGTTTTTTTGTTTTTGTTTTCCTATTGAAGTGGATTTTTCTACAGAATTTTGCCAGGAACAACCCTTTTGTTGCCGTGGGTTCTTTTACGTGCACTAAGTGCATGCTGCACATGGGACCTCGGTTTATCGTCTCATCCGAATGACTAGCGTCCAGACCACCACTCAAGGTCTAGTGGAGGGGGAGAAAATATCGGCGGCTGAGCCGTGATTGGAACCAGCGCGCTCAGATTCTCTCGCTTCCAAGGCGGACGCGTTACCTCTAGGCCATTACTCCAAGTTGATAAAGTGGACGATGTCTGTTTGAAATCAGTAGTTCAGCTTCATTGTAGTACATCGAAGATTACACATATTAAGAGTCGGCTTTATCGTTATTCTCCTCCTAGTGCTCCGATGAGATTGCTACAGATTATTTTGATGTTTTGAAAATGTGAATGCATGTCAAAGTAAAAAAAAAAAAAAAAATTCAGCGTGGTCATTGAACAAACAGCAACTACTTTCTTTTTTTCTTTTTTTTAATGTAAAGTCATCTGAAAAAAAAAATAAATAAAAAAGGAAAGTAAATTTGATAACAAACAAACATACAATACAAACAAAATACTCACTTGCATCGCTCTGTCACAGAGAGAAATACAAACTTTCATGCTCATGCACTATTGTTTTACCCCAAGCACTTTTTTACAAACACGTTTCCCCCAATAACACAAGTACACTGCCAATGCAGTCATGCACAAAACAGTGCACTAATATCAACTGAAGCACTATATATATATATATATATATATATATATATATATATATATATATATGTATGTATGTATGTATGTACATATACATATATGTAGGGGAGCATTACTGTCAATGTCTTAGAAAGATGTTTCTAAAGATATGTTTTAATAAAACACGTTTTTGTTTGTAATACTTTTTTTTTTAAGTGAGTAGAAGTCTATTCCACACATTTCAATTGCAAGTTGAGAATGAAGGGGGTTAACAGGGTTACAGTAATGATATAACATGAAAAAGTTACAGACTTGTAAAAAGTGCTTGGGGTAAAGCAATCGTGCATGAGCATGAAAGTTTGTATTTCTCTGGGCATCTCCTACAAAGATCATATCACGAACGAAGAAGTTCGAAACAGAATCAGACAAGTCATTGGGCCCTACGAAGACCTGTTGACCTTGGTCAAGAGACGCAAGCTCAAATGGTATGGCCATGTCATGAGATCATCAGGGCTTGCCAAGACATTCCTGCAGGGCACAGTGCAAGGAGGGAGAAGGAGAGGCAGACAGAGGAAGAGATGGGAGGACAACATCCCAGACGGGCTTGAGGTTGAGCGATACAATCAGGAGGTCAGAAAACCGAGAGGATTGGAGGATGCTGGTTGCCAGATCACCTGTGGCGACCCAACGGTCCACAAGACTACGGGATAGGTGAAGGTGAAGGTGATATTCCATCAGTTACTATTGTTTCTGTTTTCAAAAAGACATTATTCTGTTGCTTTGCAGTTCAATCTATTCTCTGCATCGTTCTTCATGGTAAGTTATGGGAATGTAATATATCAGCATCACTCTGTGATTGAAAACACTGTGAAGTATGATTTGTGTCTGAATCAGCTGCCATCACTGATGGCCGCAAGTTCTGTCTTTCCAGTTTACATCGTCCCCTAACTCCTCTCCCTCTCTCTCCTTCTGTCCCTCGCCACTTTATTATCTTCCAAAATGTCCACGGTGACACTTTTCATGAAAATTATTTTGGTCATAAAAAAAAGAAAAAAGAAAAAAAAGTCTCAGACAAGGTACAATAGACGTGGCAAGATTATGAAATCTGAATCACTCGACTGTTGGCCGCCGTTCTTTCTCTTTACTCTGGACCTTGCAACCGGAATGAACTTCCTCTGTCGCTTCGTCAAGTCTCCACACTCAGCTCTTTCAAGTCTGGCCTTAAAACCCACCTCTTCCCAAAATAGCCTCCCTTCCCTGCCTCTTCCTTGTCTTCAGTTTCTCCAGTTTTAGCATGCGTGTGAATGACTGGTGCGAAAGCGCTTTGATTTGACTCTGCACAAGATTCATCGCTGTATAAATACCATTATTATTAGTAGTAGTATTGGCTGTAGTTCCGGAGAAAGACGTTTTATCACCGGAAACTCGAGTAGAGACTGATAACGACAGCTTTCAGAAAGGCCACTGGATGGCTGCTGCCTCACAGCCTTTTGTTCACTGTAGCGGATGTGAGGGAGGGGGAGGGAAGGAAAGTTGAAGTGTAATTTGAGGAAATGGCTTGTTGGCCATGATTCACGTGTCACTTCAGAGAGCTGGGCCCGCTCTGTCTGTCATTCTCCCAACCTCTCTCTCTCTCTCTCTCTCTCTCTCTCTCTGTGTGTGTGTGTGTGTGTGTGTGTGTGTGTGTGTGTAGTACGAATGATTTAGTTGGCCCTCTATGTAACGAATCTCAAGAAAACGAATTACATTTTGTTCTTTGTTGCCCAGTGCTAGGAAATATTCGTGAAATGTTTATAAAAGCAAACTATTACAAACATCCCTCTTTGTTTAAATTAAGTCTGTTAATGTCGTCAAGCAACAGTAAGGACGTTCGTGATTTTTCCTTGTTTTTGTATAAGGCTTTCAAACTTAGAGAAATCGTCACTTCGTGAAATGAATATAATTATGTTTTGTTATCTGCATTTATGCTTGTTTGCTTACGTTGTCTTATTGAGTTGTATAATGTTCATATTAACCCCTTCACTTGGGGCTGAGGCCTATATGTGAATAAACCATTCCGTTTCCGTTTCTCTGTGTACGCGCGCGCGCGCGTGTGTGCTTAGCACGTTCCTCTTTCCGCGCCAACCTTCCTTCACAAACCTGAAACGTTAGTCACGGTCAGGTTTGTCACGTGCGAACCCCCACGTGGAGTGATGGCCTAGAGGTAACGCGTCCGCCTAGGAAGCGAGAGAATCTGAGCGCGCTG
>NC_134890.1:3237647-3247647 GCF_041734735.1 Babylonia areolata
CGCTGAAATGGATTAAAGGATCTTTAACGTCCGTGTTTGATCTTTTTCTTGCGTATACACACGAAGGGGGCTCAGGCACAAGCAGGTCTGCATATATGTTGACCTGGGAGATCGGAAAAATCTCCACGTTTTACCCACCGGGCGCGGTCACCGAGATTCGAACCCGGGACCCTCCAACGCTTCAACCACTCGGCTAATGGGGAGAAAAAGAAAGAGACTACAGAAGCTTTCTCCGTCGTTGCTGCTGCCCAAACCCCTTCCTCCCCCACTCTTCCCACAACCTCACCCCCCCCCCCCCCCCGCCCCCCAATCCCTCCAATGTTCAGGGCGTTTCACAGCTGGTCAGTTTTAATTAAGTCCGTGTGGAGACTTAGCGAGGTGACGAACGGCCACC
Organism: Babylonia areolata; assembly: GCF_041734735.1. Taxonomy (NCBI): domain Eukaryota; kingdom Metazoa; phylum Mollusca; class Gastropoda; order Neogastropoda; family Buccinidae; genus Babylonia; species Babylonia areolata. The sequence goes on from NC_134890.1 coordinate 3,238,042, forward strand.
TCACAAAGGTGATTGACCGATGCGACTTTGTGTTCAACCACTGAAACAAGGTGTTGGCCAGGTTTTTTTTCGGTTCTCCTGTAGCCGTGGTTTTTTTTTTCTTTTTGTTATCTTTCTTTTTTTTCTTTGTGTGTGTGTGTGTGTGTGTGTGTGTGTGTGTGTGTGTGACTACTTTGGTCACAAGAAACAAAACATCTTTTGCTCTCCGACGAAGATGAAAGGAAGGAAGTAAAAAGAAGAAAGGATGAAAGACGAAGGGAGATCTGTGTGTGTGTGTGTGTGTGTGTGTGTGTGTGTGTGTGTGTGTGTGTGTGTGTGTGTGTTTGTGTGTGTGTGTGTGTGTGTGTGTGCGTGTGTTGTGTGTGTTGTGTGGTGTGTGTGTGTTTGTTGTGTGTGTGTGTGTGTGTGTGTGTGTGTGTGTGTGTGTGTGTGTGTGTGTGTGTGTGTGTGTGTGTGTGTGCGTGTGTTGTGTGTGTTGTGTGGTGTGTGTGTGTGTTGTTGTGTGTGTGTGTGTGTGTGTGTGTGTGTGTGTGTGTGTGTGTGTGTGTGTGTGTGTGTGATTTTACACCCGACCCGCTGCGCGAAAAACAAGAACAACCCCTTATTATTCTGCTCATGTCAGTGCGAAATTAGAAATTTGTTCGTTTGTACGTTTTCTCTTTGTGTGGTTGTGTTTGCATGCGTGCTCAAGCGCATGTGCAAACACAAGCGTTGACACATGCGTGCATGCACTCACGTGCTCAGGTGTGTCCATGTGACCTGCTGGCCGTGTGGGGGGCCCATCGCACTTTTGATCACAGCTGCTGCTTTCCGACCATGCAATGGTAGGAAACACTTGGCAATATTTGTTTAAGTCTAAGAAAACAGTAGGGTGGGGGCGTGGGGGGGGGGGGGGGGGGGGGTGGAGGGGGAGGGAGCAAGACTGGTTCCCCTCACACCCTTCCTCAAACACCTCTCCCTCTCCGTCCTGAACAACCCCCCCCTCCCTTCCTCACCCCTCCTCCCCCCTCCCAACGGACGTGGCGAGGCAAAGAGTTCCATATTTGAACAGCGGATGATGAAAAGGCTCGACCACCCCAAACACCTCTCCCTCTCCCTCATGACCCACCCCCACCCCCTCCACCCCCACCCCACTCCCAACCAGTTCAGCAGGTCAAGCGGAAGCGGGTCTATTTTTGGCTGTCCACCAACTGACCCAGTAGTGAAGTGATTTGTCACGTCAGCGTTTGTCGGAAATGTCCTGCGAGGGGAAGAGGGACGGTTCGGTTAGTTTCTGTGTCTGGCTTCCCGTGTTCTTTGAGATTTGTCGTAGTTTCTACAATCACCAGAATATGTGACGGAGCATCAACCCTTTCACCACCAAGCTCGCATTTATGCACAGACATGGTAGAAGACCCATGTCACTGAAAGGTGACCATTCATTGGTCTGTTATCCATGAACCTACTGCTCTTGATGTTCGGTGGTAGGATAGGCCATATTTTCTATACATCGGAGGGGGAATCCCCAGCTGTTCTTAGCCAGTCTTTTCTGTGTTAATACCACAGGGAAATTTTGTACTCTAAATTGACTGGCGGTGAAAGGGTTTTAAACGAGTCTGCTCATTCGTTGTTCGTTTGTTTCTGTCTCTTAATTTTGTTTTTTTGCATCTTTCTAACTTTCTGTCTTTTTCTTTCTTCACTCCTCGCCCCCCCCCCCCCCCCACCGCCCCCCCCCCCTCCTCGTTCCCTACCTTTCCCTCTGTCTGTCGCGTCTTTCGTTTTTTTTTTTTCTTTCTTCTAATTATTTCATTCTGTCTCTCTTCCCATGCCTTTCTCTTCGTCCACAGCCTCCTCACGTCCCACGTATAAATCCTGGTTCATGCAGGATTCGATCCCCCAGAATCATCACTTTCTGGGCCAATGACCACTGGGCCACTAGGACACGCGATGTATTGGTATTGATATTTCTTTTGATCGCAACAGATTTCTCTGTGTGAAATTCGGGCTGCTTTCCCCAGGGAGAGCACGTCGCTACATTACAGCGCCACCCATTTGTTTTTGTATTTTTTCCTGTGTGCAGTTTTATTTGTTTTCCCTATCCATGTGGTGCCAGGAACAACCCTTTTGTTGCCATGGATTCTTTTACGTGCACTAAATGCATGCTGCACACGGCACCTCGGTTTATCGTCTCATCCGAATGACTAGCGTCCAGACCACCACTAAAGGTCTACCGTATGGGAGGGGGGGGGGGAAGTGCGGGGGGGGGGGGGGGGGGGGGGGGGGGGGGGGGGGGGGGATATCGGCGGCTGAGCCGTGATTCGAACCAGCGTGCCCAGATTCTCTCACTTCCTAGGCGGACGCATTACCTCTAGGCCATCGCTCCACTGTGACAAAACCAGTCCCGCGCTTTGAAGATATGAAGACGGGACCAGGAAATGTTATCGTCTCATCCGAATGACTAGCGTCCAGACCACCACTAAAGGTCTACCGTATGGGAGGGGGGGGGGGTGCGGGGGGGGGAGGGGGGGGGATATCGGCGGCTGAGCCGTGATTCGAACCAGCGTGCCCAGATTCTCTCACTTCCTAGGCGGACGCATTACCTCTAGGCCATCGCTCCACTGTGACAAAACCAGTCCCGCGCTTTGAAGATATGAAGACGGGACCAGGAAATGTTCCATGCAAATCGACCGTCTGTGATTGTCCAGTTTAGTTGGGTTACGCTGCTGGTCAGGCATCTGCTTGGCAGATATGGTGTAGCATATATGGACTTGTCCGAACGCAGTGACGCCTCCTTGAGCTACTGAAACTGTTAAGAGAAAAGGGGGTTTCGTAAGTGGTGTCCAATGTATGTTGCATCAGAACTGGCACTCCTGAGCACCATCGAAGTGACTCGGTAGCAGTGTAGGGTCTCCTCTGGTGTGTGGGATCCTGGCGATCTAACATCGATGGTTCCCTATGGACTGCCGACGCTGAGAATGGGACAGACGAAGCTGGGTGTGGGCATGTATGGGGGACTCGGGGTGAGTAGCGGGGGGGGGGGGGGGAAGAAAGGCGGCACAAAGAAGTGTCACATTACACCAACTCGTGGAAAACATCCGGTTAGGGCCATCACAGTCTACCCAGTCTCTTCCCACTCTCTCCCCACCACTCTACACCCCCCCAGCCACTCTCTCCGCCCACACCATCCAGGTTAATCCACCCCCTTATTTGCCTACACTTCCAAGGTAATCCGCCTTGTCGCCTGCACTTCCAGGATAATCGCCCTTTTCACACACACCATCCAAGTTAATCCACCCCCTTTTCGCCCACACCATCCAAGTTTCGAAAGATGCGATTCTTTCTTTGTGTCTCTGATTTTTTTTTTTTTTTTTTTCTTCCTTTCGTTTCTCTCTCTTTCCCCGCCATCAAGGCTTTTCGCGTTCTCTGCAAACTCAGCCAAGCATGGCGGGATGCGTCACGGGGTGGTGGGGGGAACGAAGGGCAGTCCTCAGACGTGTCAAGTGTCCAGGGTGGTTACCGGCTACCCGGGTGGAAAGGTGGATTTAGAAGTTTTCCCAGATCTCTCAGGAATTGCCTTGCTTCTCCATTTGAGTCTCGGTAAGTTTGAGGCCCGCCAATTTTATACTCCCAAATTGCCTTTTCTTCTCCTTTTCCAAATGATATTCAACACACTTGCTGTTACAAACGCATGCATGTATTGTCGGTGCTATCAGGCGAAACTAATCTGGGCAAGGGGCAAATAACTGGAACAGTGACCCACTCTACTATTTCAGCATTGCTCTGCAGATTTTGTAGAAAGGTCTGGGAAAGCTGTCAAGGAGGACTGTCAACACTGGACATGTGGTGTCCATCCTGAACACTTGACACATGTGAGGACCTGCCTAAGATTAAATAAAATAACTAAAAGAAAAGAAAAAAAAAAAGAGAGACCAATTGGAAACCCAGCAGGACAAACAGAATATTCATGGAGCTATCTATGATAGTGGATAGACAGGTAGATAGCAACGTAGATAGATAAATCATTCGGATAGGTATATATAGATTTATTGACAGGTATTCATAGATAGATAGGCAGACAGATAAAGAAAATAAATATCTAGATAAACAGATAGAGAAATAGATAGGTAGACAGATAGATAGATGATAGACAGATAATAGATAGATATATAGATAGAAGAAGAAGAAGAAGAAGAAGAAGAAGAAGAAGAAGAAGAAGAAGAAGAAGAAGATAGGGACAGAGACAGAGAGACAGAGAGAAGCACACGGAGAAAGAGAGAGAAAGAGAGAGAGAGAGAGACAGAGAGAGAGACAGAGACAGAGACAGAGAGACAGAGAGAGACAGAGACAGAGAGACAGTGAGATAGAGACAGAGAGAGAGAGAGAGAGAGAGAGAGAAGGACATAGAGAGACAGAGAGAAGCACAGAGGGAGAAAAAGAAAGAGAGAGAGAGAGAGAGAGAGAGAGAGAGAGAGAGAGAGAGAGAGAGAGAGAGAGAGAGGCAGAGACAGTGAGGATACCCTTCGCTGCTCAGGCTTGCAATAAACGTATGGAAAACGTCTTTGACCTTACCCTGACAGAAACATCAAAGGGATATGGTTGTCTGGAAGGTCGGACAAAAAGAGTCATTCACGCATTAGTCCCTCTGTACCCACATCACCAGGTGTGTACGTGGGTGGTTAGTACTTTCTGTATGTTGCAGCCCAGGAGGAAAAAAAAAAAGAAAAAAAAGAAAAGAAAAATCTTTGAGAGAGTAGCTGTCATATGTCGTGTGAATGGCGTCTCTGTTTGCGAACCTGGAGTGAATGAACTCAAGGAAAGTTTCCCCGACCATCTGATAGGAGCTTAGTGACATCCCTTCCAAAATGGACAGACCTTTTCTTCAATGAAGTATTCGCCCTCGTACTCTCACGTTCTCTCAGCATGAGTGAGAAAAGTCTCAGCCTTAGAGATATCCCATGTGTGGGTTGTGTTCTTTCAACATTACGTTAGCTAAGCAAAGTGTCCATAACTCTATGCCGATGCTAGATATAATGTCTATTATATGTTATAAAACTGCACTGTTACACATGATGAAAATGTGTCCACCTTGACCAAATTGATAGAACAATATATTATAAGTATAATGACTTATGACGACGATGTTATTGTTAATGTACACTGTATTCTTATTATTTTTCTTTCTTTGTTTTTTCCCCTTTCTTTTCCATCTACTCTGAATTGTTATAATGAATTCATATGCAAAATAAAACGGTGGTCGACCCAAGAAAGTCCGGGAACATGAACAAAAAAAGTCTCAGTTTCAGTTTCAGTAGCTCAAGGAGGCGTCACTGCGTTCGGACAAATCCATATACGCTACACCACATCTGCCAAGCAGATGCCTGACCAGCAGCGTAACCCAACGCGCTTAGTCAGGCCTTGAGGGAAGTCTCAGCCTTCCTCTCCTGCCCCCGTTTCTCACCACCAGCACAGGAATTGAAAGCAAATCTTCACTACTCCGGAGGTTCAATACGGAAATCGCCAGAGCCTTCTGACACAAGTCACAGCCCGCATTTCCTTGAGCAGTAACAAGAATAAAGCAAAAAGAAGAGTTTGATGTTTTTAACTCACTCAGTACGGCCAATCCTCTTTACTCCTCTACACAGAACCCTCGGATGTCCAGTGGGTGTCTGAATGACCCAGCCTTTAGCTTTCGTCGTGAGAATTGTAGTATTCTTTGTCAACATTCACCTCTTCAGTATAAGAGCCTTCCGCTTGTAATATTTTGATGATGGTAATTGGGGTGAAACGCTGTTAACGTCGTCTCTTTCGCCGTTCGTATGGAGAGAGTTAAACACACCTTATGTGGAGTGATGGCCCAGAGGTAACACGTCTGCCTATGAAGCGAGAGAATCTGAGCACGCTGGTCCGAATCACGGCTCAGCCACCGATATTTTCTCCCCCTCCACTAGACCTTGAGTAGTGGTCTGGACACTAGTCATTCGGATGAAACGATAAACCGAGGCATGCACTTAACGCACGTAAAAGAACCCACGGCAACAAAAAAGATTGTTCCTGGCAAAATTCTGTAGAAAAATCCACTTCGATAGGAAAAACAAATAAAACTACACGCAGGAAAAAATACAAAAGAATGAGTGGCGCAGCCCGAATTTCACACAGAGTAATTTGTTGTGATAAAAAGAAATACACACACACACACACACACACACACACACACACACACACACACACACACACACACACCAACAACAACAACACTACACCTACACCACACACACACACACACACACACACGCACACACACACACACACACACACACACATACACACACACACACACACACAGACACACACACACACACACACACACACACACACACACACACACACACCAACAACAACACTACACCTACACCACACACACACACACACACACACACAACACATCATCACATTGGACATTTGTTATAGTTGTTAAGTTGTTTGATGTTAGCGTTTCCTTCTATATTGTGCCTATGTCTCCCCTTTTAATGTCTTTTTTTTTCCAATGCTCTGTATCCTTCCCCACCACACACACACACATACGCACGCACACACATACACACACATCATTCATCACCCTCTGCCCAATACCGTTCCCACCACCACGCTCCGCCCTCCACAACCCCCCCCCCCCCTTTTTTTTTTGTTGTCTAATATCACTTAAAGTGGAAGACGTTAAACTGAAGACTACTACTATGTCACCCCCTCTCCCACTTAAACACCCACCCACACACCCTTCCACACACTCACCTAATCAGCCTCCTCAGATCCCCCGGCCTGAGAGACTGCATGAAGGGGGTGACGGTGACGGGGGTGAAGGTCTGGGCCACCTTGCCCACCGCCTCGGGAGGTACGGAGCTCACCAGCTTCTCGATGATCCTGGGGGGCAGCCGGGTGATGATGTTCTTCAGGGTACCCACCCGAACCATCCCGAAGAAGCTGACGATGCGGTCCTGAGGAATGTGGGCGGCCTGCGACCCGAAGGCGGCGATGGTGCTCCTGGAGACGGCGTCCACCATCTGCAGTTTTAACCCCCCCGGAGAAAAAAAAAAGTGAGTATGGGTGGTGTAGGGTGTGTGGGTGTGAGGGTTGGTATGTGGGGGTGGGAGGGGAGTGGGAGTGGGAGGGAGGGAGTGACAGAAAGAAACGAAAAGAAACAAAATTTCTTTTCCCAGGGTAAAAGATATAAGCAAGTACAACAAAAACCGCACAAAAACGCAAACAACAAGTATAAGAAAAATAAAATCAAAGTACTAAATCGAGAGAAAAAAAAAGGTGGGAAAAGGAAGGCATATCTATAGACCACTAGCAAGATTACATACATACTCACGCACTCAGGATAAAAAGAAAGTTATAGAGGTAGAAAAAAAGAAAGAAAGAAAAAAGTCAGGCATCATATACTACTCACACACAAACTAGAACATCGGTAAGACATCCAAACACTATCAGACCCACCAACACCCACGACCCCCAACACCCTTGACCTTTGACACCCATGACCCCCCAGCAGTGCCTGACCTTGGCGATGGTGTCTGGCGGGATGACGGACACGGCGTGGGCCGCCACCTCCAGGGGCACAGCACCCATCAGCACCGCTCCCCCCTCCTCCCCATTCCCCGCCAGCAGCTCCGCCCCCCTGGCCATGACGTCCGCAGGCAGGGCCTCGATGACGTCCACCAACACGCGGGTCGGGATGGCCTTGACCAGGCGGGTGAGGGTCTCCCCGGGCACCGAGGTCAGGATGCTGGCCACTCTCCCGATGCCCGCCCGGGCCTCCTTTGCAGACAGCGGTCCTCGGGTTCTGGAGACCATCTCGGCCACAAACGCCTGGATGGTTGCTATGGGAACGGCGCTCACCAGGTTCCGGAAGTGGCGAGGGGGCAGCACCTGCAGCACTGTCGTCATCACGCTCTCCGGAAGTGACGTGGCGACGTCCACCATGACCTCTGGCGGGACGGAGGTGACGAGAAGCTTCAGGAGATCGGGGGTGACCAGTCTGATGATCTTCTTCAGCTGGCCGGCGCTGAGCTGCACAGACAGGTTGGCGATGACGTCAGGCGGCACGGCCGTCACCACCTTGGTCAGCAGGTCCCTGGGGACGTCATTCAGCAAACCCGTCACGTTGACACCGGACAGCTCCGAGGAGCGTGACGTAACGAACTTGAAAGCCTTCTTTACGGGAAGAGCCGCCGCGAGTTTCCCGATGGTGTCGTTGGGAAGCTTCTCCAGGATCTCCCAGAGCGTCTCCCGCGGGAAGGGAAGCGACACATCGGTGATGACATTGGAAGACATCAGTGAGGTGAGCATGGCGGTGATGACGTCAGGGTGTTCGGCCAGGCCTGCGGTGATGTTGACCAGTTTGTCCACAGGGAAGGACGAGGCCACATCGGTGAACATGCCCGCAGGCAGCGCCTTGAGCAGCAGGGGCCAGGCCCCAGGAGGGATGGACGTGGCCATGTCCACCACGTGCTGCACATGCACCATGGAGGTCACCCGCAGAAGCGTGTCCCGGGGCACAGCGGACATCATGGCGGACAGCATGCCAGGGGGCAGCAACGTCGTCAGGTTGCCCACCAGGTCCCTGGGCAGCGAGTCCAGCACGGCGCTCAGCACCTCGGGCCTCAGCAGACTGCTCACGTTGGGCGCATGCTCCACAGGAAATGACGTCAGCAGCTTCATCATCTGGCGGTCAGTGACGTTCCCCACGATCCGACCCAGCTCCTGGGGACTGAGCCCCGCCACGAAGGACTCGAGGAAGCCCGGGGGGAGGCCGGCCACCAGCTGCCGGATGGAGTCTGGAGGCAGCGAGGTCAGCACGGGCATCATGCTCTCCGGGGGCAGGGCCGTCATTAGGTCCGTCAGGGTGTCGGGCGGCAAGGTCCGCGTCATGTTGACCACGGCCTCTGGCGGCATGGACCTGATCAGCTTCACCGTCTCCTCTGCGGGCAGGACCCTCGTCATGTTGACGATGCTTTCGGGCGGCAGCAGTACCACCAGCTCCTGCAGCTGCTGGGGGCTGAAGGTGGCCGTGAGGTCGGCCAGCCCTTGGGGCGGAACGTAGCTGAGCAGCTCCATCAGTTGGGGCTGGGACAGCTTGTGGGCCAGGTCGATGATGGAAGCCGGGGGCAGCGCCGACAGCACGCGCATGATTTGGTCCTGCTCCAGGCTGGACACGATGTACAGGATCTCGTCAGGCCCCACTGTGCTGAGCAGGCCCGGCATGTTCTCCGACTTGGTGTTCCTCACGAAGTCCTGAATGCCCTCCTTGCCCATCATGGTCAGGAAGAAGTAGGTCAGCTGTCGCTTCACGCGGCGACTGGACCCGCCAGTCTCTCCGGAGACCCTGACGTCATGGGGCTGGCGGTTGCTTCTGACGTCATCTTGCGTCAACCCCTTGACGTCCTGAGACTGGCGGTTGCTTCTGTCATCATCTTGGGTCAGTCCGTTCACGTTACAGGGCTGGTGGTTGCATCTGACGTCATTTTGCGTCAGCCCATTGACGTCATGGGGCTGGCGGTTGTTTCTGACGTCATCTTGCGTCAGTCCCTTGACAACCTCAGATTGGGCAGATTCTAGGACAAGATAGAT
>NC_134890.1:3262647-3265147 GCF_041734735.1 Babylonia areolata
TGTCTTCTGCCTCCCTACCCGTAACATTATCCAGAAAGCTATCCGTCTGCTATCCAATGGCAAAGCCCCTGGCTCAGACTCAATTCCAGCTGAGGTTTACAAAGAAGGTGGTATGGTGCTGACTGAGAAGCTTCATCAGCTATTCTAGCTCATCTGGCAGCATGAGACAGTTCCACAGGACTTCAAAGACGCTTCCATCATACACCTGTACAAGCGCAAAGGAAATCGTCAGGTCTGTGACAACCATCGTGGAATATCCCTGCTGTCCGTCGCAGGCAAGACTCTAGCCAGAGTGCTACTCAACCGTCTCATAGCGCACCTTGAGTAAGGTCTCCTAACAGAGAGCCAGTGTGGCTTCCGGAAAGAACGCGGGACTATCGACATGGTGTTTGCTGCCAGGCAGCTCCAGGAGAAGTGTCAGGAACAGAACGCCAACCTTTACTCCACCTATGTCGATCTGACCAAGGCCTTCGATACTGTTAGCAGAGATGGACTTTGGAGAATCATGGCGAAGTACGGATGTCCCAGAAATTTCATCACCATCATACGGCAACTACACGATGGGATGCTGGCCCGAGTCCAAGACAACGGAGAGACTTCAGAACCATTCCCTGTCTCCAACGGAGTCAAGCAAGGGTGTGTTCTTTCCCCCACCCTGTTCAGTCTCATGTTTTCAGCCATGCTGACAGATGCCTTCAGAGACGCTGACGTAGGCATTGGCATCAGGTACCGCACAGATGGCTCACTCTTCAACCTCAGGAGGCTTCAAGCAAAAACCAAGGTGAGGACAGACACCGTCAACGACTTCCTGTTTGCTGATGACTGCGCTCTCAACGCTGCCTCCGAAGCTGACATGCAACACAGCGTCGACAAGTTCTCTGCTGCCTGTGACAACTTTGGCCTCACAATCAGCACAAAGAAGACTGAGGTGATGCACCAGCCAGCTCCAGGAAAGCCTTACGTTGAACCAAACATCTTCATCAACGGGCAGCGACTGAATGCGGTGGACAAGTTCACATACTGGGCAGTACACTCTCTCACACAGTTGTCATCGACGACGAGGTGAATGCCAGACTCGCCAAAGCCAGCGCTGCCTTCGGCAGACTCCATAAGAACGTTTGGAACAGGACAGGCATCACCCTGGAGACGAAGCTCAAAGTATACAAGGCCATAGTTCTCACCACACTGCTCTATGGATCTGAATCATGGACGGTGTACAAACGCCACGCCAAAAAGCTGAACCACTTCCACACCACCAGCCTCAGAAAACTTCTCGGTATAAAGTGGCAAGAGAAGATCCCTGACAGAGAGGCGCTCACTCGTGCAAACTTGCCCAGCATCTACACCATCTTGATGCAGGCCCAGCTGCGCTGGGCAGGCCATATAGTTCGCATGCCAGACCACCGGCTCCCCAAGAAACTGCTGTACGGCGAACTCCAACATGGCAAGCGCTCCCATGGAGGCCAAAAGAAGCGCTTCAAAGACACTCTGAAAGCTTCTCTGAAGGCCTTCAACATCAGCCACGACACATGGGAGCTGAATGCAATGGACAGACCAAAGTAGCGTTCGGCTGTCCACAAAGGCGCCAAATCCTGTGAGGCCAACAGAATCGCTGCAGCAGAGCAACGCAGACAGGCCAGGAAAAGCAGTGCCAGCAAGTCCCCAACAGCCGCCACCATCCCCTGTCCACACTGCATCAGAACATTCCGGGCGAGGATTGGCCTGACCAGTCATCTGCGCTCCCACAGAGCCCAATCCACCCAGCCCCAGGATGACTAGATGGTCCTCGTCGATCCCGACGGACGAACCACACACTGTGTGTGTGCAGTGCATGCATGTGTGAGTATGCACAAGTTTTTATATTGATATGCACTTGTATGTATCCTAATTTCTAATTTCTACTGTATCTGTGTTTGTGTATGATTTTCGATTCATGTTCGTACCTTGTTGTGTGCAACCCCCCCCCCCCCCCCCCCCCCCCCCCCCCAATATTCCTTGTGACCCCGGTACACTTGGTAATAAAGACATATTCTATTTTATTCTAATGTAAACATGGCATATGTATGGTTAAAAAAACCCTAAACAAACAAAAAACAACAACAACAACAACAACAACAAAAAACTAACACACAAAATTACGTGCGTGCAAACACACACACATGCACACACATGCACACTGACACACGCATGCACACACATGCACACTGACACACACATGCACACTGACACACACATGCACACTGACACATACATGCACACTGACACACACATGCACACTGACACAGGCATGCACACTGACACACACATGCACACTGACACAGGCATGCACACTGACACACACATGCACACTGACACAGGCATGCACACTGACACACACATGCACACTGACACAGGCATGCACACTGACACACACATGCACACTGACACAGGCATGCACACTGACACACACATGCACACTGACACAGGCATGCACACTGACACACACATGCACACTGACACA
>NC_134890.1:3280147-3320147 GCF_041734735.1 Babylonia areolata
GACCTTGAGGGGTGGTCTGGACGCTAGTCATTCGGATAAGACAATAAACCGAGGTCCCGTGTGCAGCATGCACGTAAAAGAACCCACGGCAACAAAAGCGTTGTCCCTGGCAAAATTCTGTAGAAAAATCCACATCGATAGGAAAAACAAACAAAACTGCAGGCAGGAAAAAATACCCCCAAAAGTGGGTGGCGTTCTCAGTGTAGCGATGCACTCTTCCTGGGGAGAGCAGCCCGAATTTCACACAGAGAAATCTGTTGTGAAAAAGAGAGAGAGAGAGAGAGAGAGAGAGAGAGAGAGAGAGAGAGAGAGAGAGAGAGAGAGAGGAATACCAATAAAGAAACCCAGAAAACAATTTACTCTAAGGGGAAGGGGGTTTTGCTGGCAGTTTCCAGAAGTTGAACGGTTGGAGACACAGTGTTACGATGATGACGACAACGACAACGACGACGATGATGACGATGACGACTACAACGACGACAACGATGATAATGATGATGATGACGATGTCGACAAAGACGACGATGATGATGACCACGACGACGACAAAAACGATGATGATGCTGATGATGATGTTGATGATGATGATGACGATGACGAAAGACGATGTTGATGATGACGACGACGATGACGAAGATGGTAAGGATTATGACGATAATGAGAATGGCGATAAAGAAGGAGATGATAATGATAATGATGATGATGAAAGAACAAAGAAACGAGCAAATGAGACAGATAGCGAAAGAGATAAACACACACACACACACACACACACACACACACACACACACACACACACACACGCCACACACATAGAGACGAAATAAGAAGAGAGAGAGAGAGAGAGAGAGAGAGAGAGAGAGAGAGCAGACATTATATATAACAGCTGATACTTATATATATATATATATATATATATATATATATATATATATATATATATATATATATATATATATATAAAGAGAAAAAAGAAAAAAAGAAAACAAACACATCAATCTGTCAAATATTCCAAATTTTAAGTTGTCGAACATGTACCGGATTTCCGGCACAGCTTATCTTCACTCTGACCAGTTCCGGCATTTAGACATTTTGTTTGGATAATTTTCGGCAAGCATAATATTTTTCTAGCCTGTTCCTTGTCTTCAGTTTCTCTGTCAGATTATTATTTCGTGACATTATTTTGTCTGTGCCGAAACTTCAAATTAAAAAATAAGAGAAATACTCTCATTCAATTTTGTTTAAGTAGATGTGTCGTATGAATATGATTGTTGCCATAATATATGCTGGAAACCACGGAAATAGTCAGCTCATTTTATACTAGTTTCGATACGAAAAGTGCATTCACCAAGTCGGATATTGTGACAGTGACATACAGCAAGTTTTTGACGAAGCTAAACATGGAGCTGTTGACAAAAAATGACGAGAATAGTGTGAAAAACAAGTGGAAATAGGAATGGCTGAAGATGAAAACGAAACAGGATATTTATTTGAGAAATGGCGCAGAAAAATGGACACTGCAGGTGTGTGTTCCTGAACACCACGTGTTCGGGTTGAAGAATATGGATCCAGTGGATAAAATATGGACCTAGTGGAAAGGAAACGCCGACAACACACGTACAAGTGATCCGAGCCAAAACGGCTTTTAGTGTAGATAACTGCAGACATGATGGAACGACCACATCATCTGATATCAGTGACAAACGTACCATTACCCACCACACTGCGGAAACGAAATCCGTGTTCCGCTCAGCCTGACAGATCACTGTACGCCGTATCATTTCGCTGATGTAGTGGTGACATGTGTGGAGAGACAGACTGCTGCAGACAAACAGATGCTCCAGAATTTCACATCATCAAGAACAGCTGCTACTTCCTCAGGGATCAACTTTAACGGTCCATTATTGTATAACCATTAGTGACATTATCAAGAACAGCTGCCACTTCCTTAGGGATCAACCATTAGTTACACTATCAAGAACAGCTGCCACTTCCTTTGGGATCAACTTTAACGGTCCATTATTGTATAACCATTAGTGACATTATCAAGAACAGCTGCCACTTCCTTAGGGATCAACTTTAACGGTCCATTATTGTATAACCATTAGTGACATTATCAAGAACAGCTGCCACTTCCTTATGGATCAACTTTAACGGTCCATTATTGTATAACCATTAGTGACATTATCAAGAACAGCTGCCACTTCCTTAGGGATCAACTTTAACGGTCCATTATTGTATAACCATTAGTTACACTATCAAGAACAGCTGCCACTTCCTTAGGGATCAACTTTCACGGTCCATTATTGTATAACCATTAGTTACATTATCAAGAACAGCTGCCACTTCCTTAGGGATCAACTTTCACGGTCCATTATTGTATAACCATTAGTGACATTATCAAGAACAGCTGCCACTTCCTTAGGGATCAACTTTAACGGTCCATTATTGTATAACCATTAGTGACATTAACAAGAACAGCTGCCACTTCCTTAGGGATCAACTTTCACGGTCCATTATTGTATAACCATTAGTGACATTATCAAGAACAGCTGCCACTTCCTCAGGGATCTTTTAACGGTCCATTATTGTGCAACCATTAGCGACTCGGATGACTACAAGCATGACAATCGAAATGATCCTCCTTCCCCCCACCCCCACCTCTCTCCTTCATCAGCGCAATTCAAGGTGAAGGCAGGACAGCTCTGGTTCAACCTCTCCCCCCATCCCTCGCAGTGGATGCAGCATTGTGTGATACAGACAGTGACAGTGCTGTGTTGACAATGAATGAGGGACACGACTGTTCAATGCTGGAGAACCCGATACTGGTCACATGCAGAATAGATGCAGGATGCTTTGTGATATCAACAAGAGAAACTAACGAAAAGAGTGGGTTTTTTTGTTTGTGTGTTTAATGTTAAAGAGAAAAACACGTTATGAATGCTATTTTTCAGGCACTTTCTTCACGTTAGCTCTAGCTGTGCTAGAAGTGTTGCTCCATTGTTTATCCAGTAGCACACCTTTTCCTAATGCAGTGCTGGATACCGTATTGTGATTTACAAAAAGCCTCTCTCTGTCTGTGTGTGGCGCTTCGCGAGGGGCAGCCGCTGTGGTGAATGAACGGTCTGTAATACTTACGCTGTTTTTTTTCTTTGTTTGTTTGTTTTTTTTTTTGGGGGGGGCGGGGGTGGGGGTGGGGGGGCAGCGGGGGGGTTAATATGCTCTGTGTTACTTGTTACAAATTTTCATTGTGATTTATGAGTGTGAGGACAGCTGTCATGGGTTTGTTTGAATGGATGGTGCTTGTGATTTTGCTAGGGAGTGTTTGCAATGTTTTCGTTAAATGCCATTCATACAACAATGGCGGCGAGCAAGGTACAGGTACCGGATATTTGAAATATTCTGGGACTGTTTACTGTTTTTAAGGACTTCCGCTCACACCTTACCTTGCAGTTTTAAAGATTTTTCCCCCGAGATCAAGATGACAGACAATGACAGTAGCTCCAACAAGACAGACGAACGACAACGACGACGACGAAGAGGTCGAAGAGGAGGGATGCGAAGAAGACTACAACGAAACAAGAACTGGCCGCCTCTTCCGTCTTGAAACATTTACAAGTTGACAAGTATTCCCGTTTGGAACAGACTCAACGAGGTGGTCAGCTGTGCTTCCATCAAATGACTTTTCCTGGCTACATGGACAGCCCAGTTTATTTCAGCTTCCCTCCTCCCTCTTCCTACGTCCAGGGCCATTCCGAGTCCACGAGCAGCTGACGCTGACCCTGAAGGTCCAGGCGTTGGGGGCTGGGGACCTTGGTCAAGGGTCCAGCACGGGATGGACTTCACATCCAGACGAGCAGCCAGGACCTCCCCTGTCAGCAGGATACCAGGACCACCTCCCCGGAACGCCAGAACACCAGTTTCTCAAAGAGCCGTCACTGCGTTCAGACAAATCCACATATACGCTACACCACATCTGCTAGGCAGATGCCTGACAGCAGCATAACCCATCGTGCTTGTCAGGCCTTGAGTGCTTGCTTACATGTTTGTGTACCTGTCGGAGTGGATTTCTTTTTACATAATTTTTCCAGAGGACAACACTCTTGTTGCCATGGGTTCTTTCTAAGTGTATGAAGTCATGGGTCATTTCGCGTCGTATTGTGACTATTTCCTGATTAGAAAGGGTCGACCACACGCAAAATGTCATGACTCTTATACCTTCATTGGAAACACGCGAAAAAATTCGTGTACAATAATTTCGGACGCTATAATAGGATATTAGCCAACTTCTCTTATTCTTATTCTTCTGCGTTCGATGTTTTTGGCTGCGTCAGACGGTCACCCCTGTCGCCACGATGTAACCCACGGTCTTCTCCAGGTCGTGGCGGTCTCCCCAAAGCTGCGCCTGTAGCTTTGCCCCCTGGCCAGGTTTGACGCCGTAGAGCTTCATGGGTTGGGCAGTGTTGGAGGATGTGTTCAGGGGTCTGGGGTCCAGTGCCACATGGACACTCATCAGTGTGGGCGATCTTCATACGGTGAAGGTGACTCAGTAGTCGGCAGTGGCCAGTTCTCAGTCTGAAGAGGACTGTCTGCTGGTGTCTCTGGAGCTGGTGGATTGGATCGACACCACTGTTTGCACCCAGCCTTCTCTTCCACTGGTTCTGGTATCGGTTGTGGATGATGGTCCTGGCCTCTCTGTAGGTCACGGGGTGGCTGAACTGCTTCATTTTGCTGCCTGCCTTGGAGAGAGCATCGGCCTTTTCGTTCCCCGTGACCCCACAGTGAGAAGGAACCCACTGAACAGTGACAGTCGACCGTTTTGAAAGGTCATGAAGGGCTGCTTTGATGTTTGTCAGCTGCTGTTCGTTTCTGGTTGACTGGAGTCCCTGCAGGAGAGATCTGCAGTCAGTGAAGAAGGCTATCTTTGGTGGTGGGTTGACTGACGTCCTGAGGCCTTGTGCAGCATGGAGTAGTGCTGCTGTCTCCGCTCTGTAGTTCGAGGAGATTCTTCCTGTGGGGAAGGCTCCAGGGGTCAGTCTTCCATCTGTGTGCCTGATGAAGATGCCTGCTCCTCCATTCTTCACCGCTCCCTCCGAGGATCCGTCTGTGAAGACGTGCGTCCATTCGCTGGGGTTGTACCGAGTCTCAATCATCTCCAGTGTCAGAGCTTTCAGCAGGGGAGGGGCTTGGCAGTCCTTTTGGTCGATGCCAGGGACTTTTGTGATGATTGAGACTCCTTCCAGTTGGTCGGCCGGTTCCTCGAAGTCGGGGAGTGTTTCCATCTCGGCAGGGGACGAGGGCAGCAGGTCTTCATGTTGGCGGTGCAGGGCCTTGGAGAGGTGGTTGAAGCTGGTCCGCTTCAGTCTGTTCTTTGTTGGGTGCTTCAGTTTTTCGTGCATGGGGTGAGTTGGCATGCGCAGGAGCTTCTCGCTGTGGACGAAGACTTTTTCCTCTCGTCTTTCTTCGAGTGGGTGGAGGCCTGTGTGTTTCTCCATCGCCTGAACTGGAGTCGTCTTTATCCCGCCAGTAGCCCTGCGTTCTGAACTTTGCTCAGGCGGCTTGTGTTGGTTGCTGATGCCGTGGCCCAGGCAGTGCTGCCATACTCCAGGGTTGGCCTGACAGTTCCAGTGTACACCCTCTGCAGTATGCTGCTGTTGGCACCCCAAGAGGTCCCGGCGAGTTTTTTCAGGATGGCCAGTTTTCTGGTTGCTCGTCTCTCGATGTCCTTGAGATGGGGGTTCCATGTCAATCGCTTCAACTTCTCTTATGAAGGTGAGAGGCGTGATAAGATGATTGAATCTGTGTTTTTAGAACTTCTTTCGGGGTCTTGTCTTCGGTTGGTGAAAGTTAACTCTCTCCATACGAACGGCGAAAGAGACGACGCTAACAGCGTTTCACCCCAATTACCATCATCAAAATATTGCAAGTGGAAGGCTCTTATACTGAAGAGGTGAATGTTGACAAAGAATACCACAATTCTGACGACGGAAGCTAAAGGTTGGGTCATTCAGACACCCACTGGACATCCGAGGGGTCTGTGTAGAGGAGAAGAGAGGGCTGGCCGTACTGAGTGAGTTAAAACAGTGGAAAGAGAGGATTGATTCCCACTGCCCGCCCCCGTTCTAGCCTTGGCCAAACAATGACAACCCAGTCGGTTTTCTGCGGATAGCGGTAGTTGACAGCTAGCGACACGCCATTCTGGTGCATTGTCCACTGGTGCTCTAACCACGATGCAGCGAAGGGGATGAGAAAAGAGTGGGTCAGAAATTGGTCAGTGTGGAAAGTGTCGTACCCAGGATGTTAATCCGGAATGCATGTTTTTTTGTTGTATTTTTTTTCTTCTCTCTTTTTTGTCTGTCAAGCCTGTCTTTCCTTTGTGCTAGTCGTGCGCGCGCACGCACACACACACACACACACACACACACACACACACACACACACACACACACACACACACACACACACACACACATGCAACAGCAGCAGCAACAACAACAACAACAGCAACAACAACCACAACAAGGGTATGCTCTGTCAATCCACACACTGTTTCTCGACCATTGTTGACTCTAAAACGAGCAAACTAACGACTAAACAGGCGTGTGCATAACATCAACTTGTCATTTTTGACTCACTTGACTCCGCAAAGTGAGTCTATGTTTTAACCCGGTGTTCGGTTGTGTGTGTGTGTGTGTGTGTGTGTGTGTGTGTGTGTGTTTGTCCGTGGTAAACTTTAACACTGACATTTTCTCTGCAAATACTTTGTCAGTTGACACCAAATTTGGCATAAAAATAGGAAAAATTCAGTTCTTTCCAGTCATCTTGTTTAAAACAGTATTACACCTCCGGGATGGGCAAAAAAAAAAAAAAAAAAAAAAGCCTAATTATATGCAAACTGCATTTACTGTTATATTTATATTTTTTGTATTCTCTAAACTTGGCACTTTGACCTCTTATTCTGACACAACAAAAAGAGGAGTCACTATTATCATTTTTTGTTCAAACAGGAACTTATTTTGCTAAGTATGGAATTTTTATTTATTTTGGAAACGTTTTGGTGCAGATAGTAAAAAAGGGAAATTACTCTGTAATTAATGCTAGGGGACTTAATTTATCACAAGTGAGTCTTGAAGGCCTTGCCTCTCTTGTTCTTTTTCTTATTTCGTCAGAAAGAGAAAGTGAAAGCAGAAGTAAAACTGTCTCAGGTGTGCACACTTCAAGTCTTGTCCTACTCTGTTCTCATACACTTCCATCACCGGGGGGAGGAGGGGTGGGGGGCCTGGGGGGTGAGGGGGGGGGGGGGGGGGGGGAGAGGGAGCAGGGTGTTGACCCTTGAGATTGTGTGTCAAAGATCATTGAGACAGACGGCCATAGAAATTTGGTGCGACGATTTTATAACACAACAGTGCATTACTCTTCCTTTTGCACACTGCGACTACTTGTGGCTTCCAGGAGGTGGGCGTTGTTTAGAGGGACTGCGGGTGGGCGGGGATGGGAGTGGGGCATAGGGTTTGGGGATTGGGGTCGGGGGGGTGGAGGGGGGGGGGAGTTGGGGTGGTGGTGGTGGGGGGGATTTTAAGTTGTATCGACCCTCAAATTTTACGTTTATGAGCCGAAGACTCAGAGAGACGGCAAGAGAAATCTGGTGTGACAAAACAACCCCCCCCCAAAAAAAACAACAACAACAACAACATACAATACAACATAAAGCAACACAATACCCTTTCCTCAAACACTACACCACCATTGGTAGTTTGCAGAACAGAGACCTCGGTGAGGGGGGAGTGGGAGGGGAGGGGTGGGGAGGGAAAGCTGTTGGGGGTGGCGGGTGTTGACCATTGACCTTAGATCATTGAGGGTCATTGAGAAAAACGGCTTCTGAAAGGCACCTTATCAACTCTCTGAGTCCCGTAGAGAACCGAGGAAAAAACAAAACACCCCCTCCCCACCCCCCACCTCCACCCCCACCCCCCAAAAAACACCCTCCCACAAGGCAACGTACTGAAGTGTACGAAGTCCTACGCGTCGATCTGTTTGCGCAAAGTCTGCTTAACGGGGGACACGGCAGTACAAAAGAGACCAAAATGACTATTCATGATTTGGGGTTTTTGATGGATTTTGTTTCTTGAACATCTCTTCTGTCATATGCATAAGTTTTTTTTCCACTGTAAAGATGTCTTTAACAATGAAAAGAATTGCCAGTATAGATTGTTTGCTGAATCGCGAACGTGTTTATTTTGTTATTTCGACGCCAAGTCATCAAGTTTCTGGCCTTGACAACATACCTTGGACTTGCTCAATGATGAGTAAACCTACAACCATGAGACTTTGCATGATTGTTTTATGACATGTTATTGAAGTTTTGTCACGAGTATGTATGAAAATATTTTCTGGGGTTTAATTCATAGCAGTTCCAATCTTTTTACCCTTTGTAAATTTTGAGGATTTCGCAATACCCCAAATTTAAAAAAAAAAAAAAAAATGTACAACCCGATTTCTTTGATACATTGTTTGGCGGCCATTTTGATTTGTTTCCATAGCAACAGGTATTCACAGAAATCTAAGAACACTTTTTTGTGATCCACAAGTGATGATACACATAGTAGACAAAAGAAGAGATACAGTCGGAGAGAGAAAAACAACAACAACAACAACAAAACACGTCGTTATTTGATCCGCCCAACATTAACTAATGGACTTGTCCAAAGTGATTATCATGTACACAACGCCCGAACATGTGTTTGGCGATTTTTTTTTTTACGATCTGTCGAAGTTGGAAAAGTCATGAAATACAGGGACAGTTTAAAAAGCTTGACAGATGTATAATATGATCGTAAAATAATGAAATGCCCATCGATGTCGTCTGCTTTGCAAAGAATTGCTTTATTTCCGGCGCGCAACATCCGGTCTGACAAATACTTATTTCTGTTGAACTCCGGCGTTTGATTGATATGGATACTTATACAGCGCCTATCCTCGGTCAGAGACCAAGCTCTAAGCGCTTTACAAACACGGGGTCATTTACACAACAAGCTGCCTACCTGGGTAGAGCCGACTGGCGGCTGCCATTGGGCGCTCGTCATTCGTTTACTGTGTCATTCAATCAGATTTCAGGCACGCACACATACACTCTCAGACAAACATATAACATATAACATTTCACGTGTATGACCGTTTGTTTATTTACCCCGCCATGTAGGCAGCCATACTCCGTTTTCGGGGGTGTGCATGGTGGGTATGTTCTTGTTTCCATAATCCACCGAACGCTGACATGGATTACAGGATCTTTAACGTGCGTATTTGATCTTCTGCGTGCGTATACACAAGAAGGGGGTTCAGGCACTGACAGGTCTGCACATATGTTGACCTGGGAGATCGGAAAAATATCCACCCTTTAACCACCAGGCGCCCTTAGCGAGATTCGAACCCAGGACCCTCAGATTGAAAGTCAAACGCTTTAACCAGTCGGCTATTGCGCCCGTCGGGTTGGGGGTCAACTCTTCAAGAAGCTGATGCAGCAGAAATGGCAAGGAAACAACAAACAAACAACAACAGTTTCAGTTTCAGTTTCAGTAGCTCAAGGAGGCATCGCTGCGTTCGGATAAGTCCATATACGCTACACCACGTCTGCCAAGCAGATGCCTGACCAGCAGCGTAACCCAACGCGCTTAGTCAGGCCTTGAGAAAAAAAACAATAAAAGAAAAGAAAAGAAAAAGAAATAAGTCAATAAATAAATAAATAATAGATAAATACATAAAAAGAACTACTACTACTAATAATAATATTTATAAGGCGCAAAAACTTAATGAAGTCAACTGTAAGCGTACAAAAATAAAAATAAATAGATAAATAAAGATAGATAAGTTAATAAATAAATAAGTAAATAAATAAATAAAATGAAATAGAATAAAATTAATAAATAAAATAAAAAAGACAACAATGATGATAAATAAGCAAATAAATGTAAAACATGCAGACACACATTCACACATACATGCATAACAGATATGCACTAAACATGCAGTTTCACATATATAAAAGCACAATCAAATACACATAAACGTACATAAACAACAACAAAAAAGCAAGAAAAACACGTGCAGACCTTTGCTGAAAAAAACCCACCCAAAAACACCCCACCTCCACCCCCCAACACACACACACACACACACACACACACACACATTCAGTCCTTTGCTGATACGTGCAGCTGAGAATTGCGTGAAACGCGAGAATATCGGTCGACCAGGCGAACTTCTCAAGTGAGCAGATTTCTGTACCGACATTTCCCCCCAAAGAAATAATGCTTACTAGTAGTTGGGGGCCAGATATTTCGTTGTGTGTCTTGAGGCTGTCCTGTGTGCGGATTTTCTATTGTGAATGTGTTCCAACCGAGATTTTTGTTTCAAGGTAAGACATTGTAGTTTTGTTGTATACACTAACACGGTAACTCTGGGTCAAGTCCACTTTTAGCATCCTAAATTATTGCACCTATTTTACCAGCAATTGTGCATGTATGAAACGATATTACCAATTGTAGATGTTGTAACCCATTTTCAATGGATTTCGACTCTTATTTTGTACGGTATTTTACTTAATTTTGATGTGGATTCTGTCACTAAACTAACGTGCCACCATCTTGGTTTTCCGTCCCGCAAAACCATGGAAATGCAGCTAATATGTTCAATGGTTTAGGTTGCAAAAATTGGACATTGCCGTAACCCTGGTTCCAATCAATTGTATCCGATTTAGGCAATCTCTCGAATCAGCACCACATCGAAAGGCACGTCGCGAAGAATGTTTTTAAAAAGATGTTATGCAGGGGTTTTTGCAGGTAATTTTGTATGATTTCTTGAGACGGATCTTTTGATTTGTATGAGTTCTTGTTGAGCAAGATTTTTGATTTGTTTGACTAATGATTGTGTGTGTGTGTGTGTGTGTGTGTGTGTGTGTGTGTGTGTGTGTGTGTGTGTGTGAACTGATTCATTTGAAAGGGCGAATGTCCATGTTCCCCCAAGTCTGTCCCCTAGGTCTGTTTTCCCAGGCCTATATATGTTTAATCATACATATACTTTTGGGCACTGGTCAGCAGTGGTCAGCAGTCAACAAACAGCCAGTGATCAGCAGTGGACATTTTGTCAGCGGTGGACGCTGGTCGGCAGTGGTCAGTGATCAGTGGTGGTCAGGACGTCAGGATAATGCGCAAACGTGATAATACAACGCAATCTGACGATTTTTGCGTAGTGGCCAGTAACGGTCTGAAGTGGCAAGAAATGGTCAGCAATGGCCAACAGTAGACCGTAGTGGTCAGCTAGTGGTCTAACCCTGCCTAGACGTCCAGATAGTGCCTAACAGTCACAATGTGATGCGCGTTGAACTCTGATGGTGTACAACCGTGGTCAAGCACCTGCTACGACATAGTAATGGACAAATGTAACAAAACAGCGCAGTGTCAGCACTTTTGGGCCGTGATCAATAGTGGTCAGCAGTGGTTTTACACCTGGGGAAACACACACCTGGAGAATATAGACCTGGGGGAACATATCTTTCTCAGGAATAACGAGTTCTTTCGGTTTTTCAAAGAATCTAAGATGTACATAGGAACCTCATTTCTACTTTTCGGTGTGATTTCAACAATGATATATCTACTTGAAGACTTTGAGTCTTGACGCATGTACACCCAGCTGGTGAGAGACAGACAGCATGCGACGGGGAGACAGAGCAAGTGAGACAGACTGACTGACTGCACTCCAAAAACTGATTTGTCTGCAAGTAGCGAGGATTTAATCAAGGTCTGTACCTGTTTCTGGCTGAGAGGGGGGTTGGGGGAGGGGGGGGGGGGGTAAAAACAAAAAAGAAAAAGCAAGCCAATAAAAAAAAGACAACTGACAGTACTGATATTGACATCTTCACATTGTCTTTCATTGGCTGTTGGAAAGGCCTCCTTCCCCTTCCTTCTCTTCACAACCCAATTCTCTCTGCCTTGCGCGCGCGCGCGCGCGTGTGTGTGTGTGTGTGTGCGCGCGCGAGCGTTAGTGTGTGCGTCTGCAAGTATGTGTCGGTTTGCAATATCACTTGTATGTATGATTGTTTAGGTATCGCATTGTGTGTGTGTGTGTGTGTGTACGCGCGCGCGAGCGCGTGCGCGCGTATGTATGTGTTTTATCCATTTTGTGACCAGACGTTCTTGGCATGCCTCGCAGACGACATGGCGGGAAAAATGAAAACCACGTGATTAAGGCGTCATAGTCGATTGTGGGTAACACCCACAACAGTAGGGATGACAGGCTGTTTTGTCTGTCTTGTCTGTTCTTTGAACCACATAGATTCGTGGACAGCGTTTGACTCGTGTCACCCCTTGATTGATTGGAATGAACTTGATCGAGTCTGCTGCTGCAGACAGTGGGTGAATCCAGTAAGAGTGGGGGTGACAGGTTGAGTTGGGCTTATTTTCTGTCCCTGTGTGCCCACTGAGTGCAGAGATGTCACCCCTTTCATTGATTGGACTGGACTTTTTGTCCACAGGCGGGAGTTTAAAACTTGGAGCTGGGCCAGCGGCCGGCTGTTTTGGCGGGAAGGCGGAGACACGACTGTCTCTGTAGCGGATTGTGGTGGTCCGCTTTAAGCCTTCCTGCCCAACATGGATATCCCGGTGAGTACCCAGTACTTGTTTGTCAGCTTTCTCCTTCAATGGGTGGTAGAATTTTATCCAGGGGAGGTCTCCTTATCCCGGCTGTTTGCCTGTATCGCAACAAATAAATACATAATAAATGAATAAAAACTCAAAGGAATCGGTCACAGAGTCAGGGGTGAGTTCGGACGATCATTGGAATGAGTTCAGATGCCTGTGATCAGGTGGAAAATTTCATTTAACGCCATCAGAAAACAAGGATAAGAATGCTTTGGCGAAACAAAATACACGGCTTTTTCCACCGTCAATTATTCGAACAAACTTTACGTCGAAACTTAGAAGAAAAAAAAATAAAGAAAAAGATTATACAAAATAATGTTCATTTTTTTCAAACTTTTTATTTTTAAATGAACTTTTCAAATGTGCATTCGTACTACTAGCACACGACTCGGCTAGAAGCTGAAGTCGGCATTGAAAGAACCAGAGGTCTAGCTTATTTGCAGCGAGTTACTACTGCTGTATTACTGGTGTATCAAAGTAGACTAAATAAACTGCAAGCTTGGATGATTTGCATCATAGTTGCAGTTACCTGTTTTTATACAGTCATTTAGCTGGCGTATTCCTATATCCACAAAACCCCACATTGGGTAGAAGAATCAAATTCGGTTGAAATAAATGGATTTTTTATTTTTTTTTATTTTTTATTATTGACTTCATACACGAAGATGACAAAAGCAGGGAAGGAGACCTTGCCGATCCTCAATTACATGCACAACACGTACTGAGGTTCATTTTTTAAAGGAGGACTTTGCATGGAAGTTGATGTATTTCTCTCAACTTAGATACGCCAAGAATGAAAACGTTATTACCTTTAACAGTGTTACTGGGTCACTCCCTGATTGAATAGAAGGGGGTTTTGAATAATTGATTAAAAAAAAAGACAACAAAACCCACACCATACAAACAAAAAATCAAATATTCAACCGATTCGACTCCGGTACAGCACGTGGAGTGTGTATACATTTGACACAGCATGCTGATTTTAGTTACACAAAACAATTCACCAGTGAGCTTCTCGACATTCAGAACATGTTGCGTGCGCGAGAGTGCGCAACAGTCGTTTCGACAATGGCTGTCCTCTGACCGAAAGTTTCTTTCATCATGCACGCACAACAGAGGTAGTGATGAAGGTTTGGGATATCCCGCAGACAGTTGCAATACATGAAAGAATCTTTCGGAAAATGAATCTCAAACACATGCACAACTTTCAAAGAGTGCCTGGAGCACACAGGGTTCCTGAAAGGTCGGGTTTTCTTTCTCCTGCCCCGCCCTTCAGTCCACCGCGCTGTCCTCAGTGCTGATTGCACTATCAACTGTGGAAACGATTATTACTGTGTTCAACAACAAAAAAGCCTTCTGTGTTTCGTCAAATGTGGAAGGGTTGGACAAAGAAAACCGTCCTTATGCAATGTTGTGCAATGACAGGCAAATCTAACGAAGGTACCCCCATGCCCAGTGCGCGTAGGTTTTCAATGTTGATTGTTTCTGAACCTTTGGACCCTTAACGAAGCCGCGTTAGCTCGTGGGTTTATATATACATATATATTAACATTATTACAACAAAATTATCAGACTGTACATCAACTTCGTTCTCGTCCAAAGAGTAATCAGTGGAGCCGATTGGCGACCAGGCAACAAAGGGGGCTGTAGTTAACGTTTGCCTGTCATGGTGTGAATGCACGTGGAAATAGAACAGGGTCCTGGGTGTTGCTGCCGGAGGTCAACGGTGTGGACTTTAAGGTGGGTACTTTGATGTGTGCTCTTATTTTTATTTTTATTTCTTTTTATCACAACAGATTTCTCTGTGTGAAATTCGGACTGCTTTGCCAAGGGAGAGCGCGTCGCTACACTACAGCGCCACTCTTTTTTTTTTCTTTCCTGCGTGCAGTTTTTTTTTTTCCTTTCGAAGCGGATTTTTCTACAGAAATTTGTCAGGAACAACCATATTGTTGACGTGGGTTCTTTTACGTGCGCTAAGTGCATGCTGTACACGGGACCTCCGTTTATCGTCTCATCCAAATAGCGTTCAGACCACCAGTCAAGGTCTAGTGGAGGGGGAGAAAGTATGGGCGGCTGAGCCGTGATTCGAACCAGCGCGCACAGATTCTCTCGCTTCTTAGGTGGACGCGTTACCACTAGGCCATCACTCCACTTCATTATGGTGAGTATACCTACATTGGTGAGTCTTGCGCTGTCAGAAGTGTGGTGCGGATTTTTTGTCCACAATATTCATTTATTGTGCGGAAAATTAACATTGTCTATTTTTCTGTAGCAGGGATATTAACAACTGCAGCAGCCGAGTTAAGCCAGTATTATTTATTGTGAGGACAGTTAAACTTTCAAAGTATCATAGCAGGGTTATTACCAACTGCAGCAGCCGAGTTAAGCTTTTGTGATGAAGCGATCGAAGGATTAAGACTTTACGGAAAATATCTACTTGGAAGAGACGAAGTATTAAGACCAGACTAGAAGTTTGATTTCTGGATCACCAGGGTTAAAAGCTAGCTTCATATCGCAAAACATCAACGCAGTGACAAAGATCGTGTTCCTGTGGAAGGTGATCTCTTCCAGATGGTGTGAAATGGGGAAGGGTGCATCACCAGATGGAGACAGCGATAAAAACGATTAACTAATTGTAGGCAGAATGACACCAGGAGCACGGCAAAAGTGCCATGACACTCCCAGCTCCCACCCCCATCTCCCTTCTCACCTCTCACCCTCTCACCCCTGTCTCCTGCTCTCCGTCACTCTGGAGCAGTGGGGAATCTGAATGTTGGCGGTGGGGGCCATGGAGGCCAGTCGCGTTTTGTCGAGCTTCATTTCCCGAGTTTTCTTTGTCGCGTTTTTGTCGTTTTCCGAGTTTTCTTTGTGGCGCTTTTGGTCATTTTCTGAGTTTTCTTTGTAGCGCTTTGTTCACTTCCCGACGTTTCTTTGTGGCGCTTTTGGTATTTCCCGAGTTTTCATTATGATTTCGCTTATTTCCGGAGTTTTCTCGCGAATCGGTCAATTCCCGAGTTTTCTCGTCGCGCTTTAGTCATTTCCCGAGTTTTCTTTCTTGAGCTTTAGTCAGTCCCGACTTTGTCACTTTCAGTCACTTTCCGAGTTTATTTTGTAGCGCTTTGGTCAATTTCCGAGTTTTCTTTATCGCGCTTTAGTCATTTCCCGAGTTTTATTTGTAGCGCTTTAGTCATTTCCTGAGTTCTCTTTGTAGCGCATTGGTTATTTCTCTGTGGAATTCTGGTTGCTTTCCCTGGGGAAAGTGCATCGCCACAGTGTAGCGACACTCGTGCATTAGTAACGTTCTGTCGCCGTGGGTTCTTAAACTTGTGCTGCACAAGGGACCACCGTTCATCGCCTTATCTGAGTGACTAGTGCCCAGCCCACTGCTCAAGGTCGAGTGGAGGGGGTATAAAAAAACTTCGGTGAGCATAATTTATTGCATGTTACTTGTCAAAACAGTTTTCTGTTTTGAAGTGGGGCTGCTCTCCACAGGGAGAGCACGTCGCCACAGTCCAGCGCTACTTTTTCTTTTTGAAACTGCCCGGGACAAATCGTTTGCTGCCATGGGTTCTTTTACGTGCGCTAGTTGCATGTTGTACATGGGACCTCGGTTTATTTTAATCAAATAACCAGCACCAGAGCACCACTCAAGGTCTGTGTATTGGAGGGGTTGGGGATGGGGTAAAAATACCGGCCTGAGTATTGTATTGTATTGTATTTTTCTCACGACAGATTGCTGTGAAATTCGGGATGTTTACGTGGCCAGTGCTTTGACATAGTACAGCACCATCCCTTTTTTCTGTCTGCAAGTGTGTTAATATTATGTATCAAAGTGATTTTCTACAGAATTTCGCCCATGACAACCCGTTTGTTGCTGTGGTTTCTTTTTCATGCTCGAAGCGCTTGCTGCACACGGGACCTTGGTTTATCGTCTCATCCGAAAGACTACGCGCTCAGTTTGATTTTCCAGACAAACTTGGGAGAAAGGGCGCGAGAGGGAATCGAACCCATACCCCCACGGAGTCTCTGTATTGGCATATGAGCGTGTTAACCATTCTTCCACCTTCCTCTCCATGTAGCCAGTCCATTTCCATAGTGCACAATTATCCCTTTTTCCTGTCTGCATGTAAATTAGATGGTTTACTATGAAAGTGATTTTCTACAGAATTTTGTCTTGACAACCCTTTTGTCGCCGTGGTTTCTTTTTCGTGCGCCAAGTGCTTGCTGCACATGGGACATTGATAGTCATGATCGACTATGACCATCAGAACGGCAGAGGCGGCACCTGCCGTCCCGACTAGGTTTCATCATGTGAATGACAACACCCATACCACCATTTTAGGTTCAGTAGAGGTAACCGTGAGTGTAGGAGGGAGATCAAATCCCGATCTGTATATTGTACTATATTGATATTGTTGACTCACTTGTGTAAACAAAGTGAGTCTGTTTTAACCCGGTGTTCGGTTATCTGTGTGTGTCTGTGTCCGTAGTAAACTTTAACATTGACATTTTCTCTGCAAATACTTTGTCAGTTGACACCAAATTAGGCATAAAAATAGGAAAAATTCAGTTCTTTCCAGTCATCTTGTTTAAAACAATATTGCGTCTCTGGGATGGGCACAAAAAATAAAAAATGAAGCCTAATTATAAGCAAACTGCATTTACTGTTATATATATATATATATATATATTTTTTTTTTTTTTTTTTTTGATTCTCTAAACTCGACACTTTGATCTGATATTCTGACCCAACAACAAGAGCAGTCATTATCATTTTTTGTTCAAACAGGAACTTCTTTTGCTAAGCATGGAAGTTTTATTTATTTTGCAAACGTTTTGGTGCAGATAGTAAAAAAGGGAAATTACTCTGTAATTAATGCTAGGGGACTTAATTTGCTTTAAACTGATCTTTCTCATCTTAAACGTTACATTTTGAAATTATACTGAATACATAAAAAGCTTGGATTTTTTTAAAGTGTATCACAAGTGAGTCTTGAAGGCCTTGCCTCTTTTGTTTTACTTTTTGCCACGACAGATTTCATTGTGTGAAATTTGAGCTGCTGTCCCAGTGGAGAGCGTGTCGTCACAGTGCAGCGCCTCTCCATTTTTCAAACTGTCCGCAAGTGCTTTAGTTTTCTGTCAATGTTGACCGGGACATTTTCCCTGCCGTGGGTGCAGTTATGTGCTGCACACGGGACTCGATTTATCGTTTTATCCGAAAGACTAGAACGCAGAGAAATAAAGGTCTACAGGAAGGAAGAGAAAAACCCTGGTCCCGCGTATTGTACTGTTTTTCCCACAACGAATTTCTGTGTAAAATTAGGAGTGCTCTCCCCGGGGAGAGCGTGTCGCCATAGTACTGTTATTTTTCCCACAACTGATTTCTGTGTAAAATTAGATGTGCTCTCCCCAGGGAGATCGTGTCACCATAGTACTGTTATTTTTCCCACAACGGATTTCTGTGTAAAATTAGGAGTGCTCTTCCCGGGGAGAGCGTGTCGCCATAGTACTGTTATTTTTCCCACAACTGATTTCTGTGTAAAATTAGGAGTGCTCTCCCCGGGGAGAGCGTGTCGCCACAGTACAATGCCACTTCATTTTCCATTTTCTGTCTGCATGTTTTTGTTTTATTATCAAAGTGATTTTCTGCATAATTGTGGCTGGGACAAACCTTTTGTTCCCATGCGTTCTTTTACGTTCCCGAAGTGTGTGCTGCACACCGACCTGGGTTTGTCTCATCGTGATGATCAACACGGCCACCACTTTACCACCACTTTACCACCACTTAGTCTTCAAAGCGCGTGCTCATGTTCTCGCGACCGCGAAGGACATTTTGTTTCAAATAGTTGACCTGCCCGTTCAATCTAATATTTTCAATCGACAATACACGATAACATGTGATGGAAAGTTGGAGGAGACCGTTAAATATTCAGAGAAAGATGTGTGAACGCCTCATCACTTACTGTATTATGCCCCAAACTGCCATAAAAATATCAACAAAATCAATCGGAATCACCAATTCTTTTTTCAGTTAAAAATAATACACCACGAGAGTTAATACCCTTGATGAAACGTGAAAGTTTCCAGTCTTGGCTTTTCTCAAAATTAAGTCCTTTTCACTTCATGCGACGTTTAGAAGTACTTGTACTTGGCTCTACATGTTATTAGTTTAACAAAATACTCAATTTTCATAACTTTAAAACTAAAAAACTAGATGGTAAAATGGGGCGTCATTTACCCCGAGATTGATGCGAGTCATGCTTGGAGCAGACGATGCTTGTTACACACAACTGTGTTCGACAGCAACGGCAGAGACAGCAACCACTTATGAAGTCAGTCACCCATCCACCATAAAAACTGACCAGTCTGACAACTCCCCACTGGCTCAGCTTCTGCAACAGCGGCAGACAACGCCCTTTACTACGTCGACACCTGGCTAGACAACACGGTCAGTATTTCACACGGTCACTAGGCGCCACCGAGATTCGAACCCCGGACCCACAGATTGAAAGTCCAATGCTTTAACCATTCGGCTATTGCGCCGGCGTTATCCGTTTTGTTTTCAAGCAGGAATCACGTGGGCCATGTAGGTTTTTCCTTTAAATAATGTCATGTTCCTATATCTTATGTATCTTATACCTACCACATGTTAAATGCGCTTATATTTCTCTAATTTCTGACGGGCGCAATAGCCCAATGGTTAAAGCGTTGGACTTTCAATCTAAGGGTCCGGGGTTCGAATCTCGGTAACGGCGCCTGGTGGGTAAAGAGTGGAGATTTTTCCGATCTCCTCGGTCAACATAATTAAGTGCAGACCTGCTAGTGCCTGAATCCCCTTCGTGTGTATACGCACGCAGAAGAGCAAATACGCACGTTAAAGATCCTGTAATCCATGTCAGCGTTCGGTGGGTTATGGAGACAAGAACATACCCACCATGCACACCCCCGAAAACGGAGTATGGTTGCCTACATGGCGGGGTAAATAAACAAAACGGTCATACACGTAAAATGTTAAATTTTACATGTTTGTCTGAGTGTGTATGTGTGCGTGCCTGAAATCTGATTGAATGACACAGGAAAAGAATGATGAGCTGCCCAATGGCAGCCATCAGTCGGCTCTACCCAGGTAGGCAGCCTGTTGTGTAAATGACCCCGTGTTTGTAAAGCGCTTAGAGCTTGGTCTCCGACCGAGGATAGGCGCTATATAAGTATCTATATCAATCAATTATAGCCGCAGCGTAAACGCTGTATCAATGCACGTTGTTGATGATATCCTTCTTCTTCTTATCATTATTTACAAGTCTTCGCTTTTTCCACAAACTAGCGAGACAGATCGCTTGGTGAGCCCAGTCGTATTTGTCGGAATGAATTTTACGTGCACACGTGCGTGTGTGTCTGTCTGTATGAATGAGAGAGGTGTTAGGGTGTGTGCGTGTGTGTGATTGTGTGTGCGTGTGTGTGATTGTGTGTGTGTGTGTGTGTGTGTGTGTGTGTGTGTGTGTGTGTGAGAGAAAGAGAAACTGAAACCGAAATCGCAACTTTTTTTCTTATGAAGGGAAAAGGAATATGCACTTTTTGGCATGTTGCAATCCTATCCTCATAAAGATATGAATATTATATTTGTCGAAGGAAGCAGATGAGAAAAAAAAAAACCGGAAGGAAAAATTAAATGCATACACAACCATTTTGTACCGAGAGAGAGAGAGAGAGAGAGAGAGAGCGAGCCCTTACTGAAGGGGGATTCATTGATAAATGATAATGAGAAAATGAGATGACACAGTAAGTAGACAATTCAGATCAACCAAAAACTGTTAACACAATATCAACCAAAATAGTTCACACAAATATTCAACAACATTCACGAGATAACTGTACGAAATGTCTTCAATCTTCACATATATATATATATATCTATATATATATATATATATATATATATATATATATATATATATATTTATGGCTAAGTTATACAGAGTACATTCCGGTCTTGAAGACATGAGTAAATTGAACATAAAATTAGACGGATCTCTATATAATATTTCGGTTGAATAAGTTTTTGTCTGAGGTTACACAAAGAAGGGCAACATAATAATTAAAAAAAAAAAGTAATTCATCTTCTTTACCCAGACTGCATAAACAGCATGTATACATAGGTTCATTTAAAATGCTATACTTGAAACTGTGGAGAGAGAGAGAGAGAGAGAGAAACGAACGAACGAACGAACGAACGAAGTTTTTATATCGAGGGAAGTGGAATAAGCATACATGTACTTTTTTTCATCCAGCCCTCAGGGCAAATGGAAAATGAAAATGAATCAAAACATACACACACACAGAGGGAGAGAGAGAGGGGTGGTGGTGGGGTGGTGGGGGGTTGGGGTTGGGAGAGCAGAGATAAAGACAGAAACCGATAGTCAAAATGTATGTTTTGTCCACGTCAATGATTAGCAGTGCCCGTTTTACGATGATAACAACAGGTCTAAACATCTCTCCAGCGCGAGATAAGCGAGTAAGCAGTGCGACACACAGATATAATTATCTCCACAGGTGGCCATGACCCCGAATATGATTGTATATATTTTTTGTATTTCTTTTTTTTTTTTATCACAATAGATTTCTCTGTGAATTTCGGGCTGCTCTCCCCAGGGAGAGCGCGTCGCTACACTACAGCGCCACCCATTTTTTTGTATTTTTTTCTGCGTGCAGTTTTATTTGTTTTTCCTATCGAAGTATATTTTTCTACAAAATTTTGCTAGGAACAACCCTTGCAACCCTGTGCATGCTGCACACGGGACCTCGGTTTATCATCTCATCCGAATGACTAGCGTCCAGACCACCACTCAAGGTCTAGGATGGTGGCAGAATGGTTAAAACGCTCATCTGCCAATACGGAGTCCGTGAGGGTGTGGGTTCGAATCCCGCTCTCGCCCTTTCTCCCACGTTTGACTGGAAAATCGAACTGAGCGTCTAGTCTTTCGGATGAGACGATAAACCGAGGCCCCGTGTGCAGCACGCACTTGGCGCACTGGAAAAGAACCCACGGCAACGAGAGTGTTGTCCTCTGGCAAAATTCTGCAGAAGAAAGCCACTCTAATAGGTACACAGACGTATATACATACACTCAAACCGCGTGTGTGGGGTGGGTGGGGGTGGGAGGGTGCGGGTGTGTGCTGATTATCTGGTTGTGGTTTTCCGCAATTTATCTTTATTCTTATCTTATCTGTCTATTATAATCAATGTGTAATATTGTAGGCTATGCTTATAATTATATTCAAAATAATATTTCTTAATTTTTTCTGTTTTTACATTAAGAAAACCAGTTATTACCTGCAGTGTGTGGATTATGTATGAAACGGTGTATGTGATATTTTTTACAATCTTCGTAATATTCGTAAAAGCTGTTGTTGACTTTTACAGTTATGATCCCCATGTTGTTTACTTGTCTATGTTGTGATAATGCGCCTGATCAAATTTCTCCAGTTGGAGATAATAAAGTTATTATTAAAACACGGCAATATTCAAGGCGTTTTGTTTTCATCAGCCGTTCTGTGGAAACTTAAGTGCAACGTGTGTGCACAGTATAAGCTTTAAGCTAGTTGATGCTCTTTTGTGTTGGCTTGTATCGTAGTCATGTGCAGTGTTTATTTTTAACGCGCCCCCCCCCCCCCCACACACACACACACAACCCTTCCCCCTTCGCGTCCATCTCCTAACCCATTCCCCACACCAATTGCGCGGGTGTGAATGTGTGCGATGAATAAAAAAAAAATGGATTGCCTTCGACGGGCGCGATAGCCGAGTGGTTAAAGCGTTGGACTTTCAATCTGAGGGTCCCAGGTTCGAATCTCGGTAACGGCACCTGGTGGGTAAAGGGTGGAGATTTTTCCGATCTCCCAGGTCAACATATGTGGAGACCTGCTTGTGCCTGAACCCCCCTTCGTGTGTATACACAAGCAGAAGATCAAATACGCACGTTAAAGATCCTGTAATCCATGTCAGCGTTCTGTGTACTTATTGAAACAAGAACATACCCAGCATACACACCCCTGAAAACGGAGCATGGCTGCCTACAGGGCGGGGCGGAAGCGGTCATATACGTAAAAGCCCACTCGAGTAATATACGAGTGAACGTGGGAGTTGCAGCCCACGAAATAAGAAGAGGATTTCGTTACCATTTCGGTTCGTCAAGTCTCCACACTCAGCTCTTTCAAGTCTGGCCTGAAAACCCACCTCTTCCCAAAATAGCCTCCCTTCCCTGCCTCTTCCTTGTCTTTAGTTTCCCCAGTTTTAGAGTTATGCATGCGTGTGAATGACTGGTGCAAAAGCGCTTTGATTTGTCTCTGCACAAGATTCAGCGCTATATAAATACCATTATTATTATTATTATTATTATTATTATTACATTTCTAAATCACTTTGCAGTGAAAGAACAAAAAAAACTAACGAGAAGAAGAAAATTCATCTCGTCACATGAATGTCGATGTCAGGGACACAGCAGACCGACATTTCTATTGCTGTGAATTTTTTGTAAACCTTTTTCTTCTCTCTCCGGCTCCCTCTCTCTCTTTCTCGCCCGAAAGCGTGCGTGCGCGTCGGTGTTTAAAGTTCAAATGACCATGCAAATCACTTGAGGTGTTCACAAGAATGTTTCTTGGCCCCTTTGTCTGAAGGGTAAGGCTGAATGGACATTGAAATCTTTGTCTTGTCTTGTCTTGTCTCTCTCTCTCTCTCTCTCTCTCTCTCTCTCTCTCTCTCCCCCCTTTCTCTCTCTCTCTCTGTCTCTCAAACTCACACACCTCAAGACGGAATGAGTCACAACTGTTTGGAAGAAGGCATTGGTCATTCACTCCGTCAGTTACACAACGAGTGGAGGGCAAGATATATGGACACCCTTGCACCCCCCCCCCCCCCCACCCCCTCACTACCCATCTCTTGGTCACTTTTTGTTTGCTCAAGGACGGTCCTGGATTTTGACCGTCCCCTCGCACCCCCCCCCCCCACCTCTTCGTTAGTTGCTGTTGTTGTTTTCGTTGGTCATCGTTGTCGTTGATGTTGTCGCTGTGTTGTTTTTACTGTTGTTGTCGTTTTCGTCGTCATTGCTGTTGTTGTTTTTGCTGCTGTTGTTGTTTTCGTTGTTTTTGTCGTTGCTGTTGTTGTCTTCTTCGCCGTCATCGTTGTTGTTGTCGCTGTTGTTGTTGTTGCTGTTTTTGTCGTTTTCGTTGTCATCGTTGTTGTTGTTGTTCTTCCTGTTGTTATAGTTTTCGTCGTCATCGCTGTTGGTGTTGTTGCTGCTGTTGTTTTTGATGTTGTCGTTTTAATTGTCGTCGCAATTGTTGTCGTTGATGTTGCTGTGTTTGTCATCTTCGTCGTCATCGTTGTTGTTATCGTTGCCGACTGTCCTAAAACCCTCTTGGCCGAGAGTGGGGATGTAACTTGGGCAAGACACGCTCCACCATGATCATATTCTAGCCAAGATAGTCGGGACAGCAGATGCCTCATCTGCTGTTTTGATGGCCATAGTTGGACACGACTCTCCTATATACATCAATACCTATCCATGGTATCCAGGGAACAAGACAAATAAAGGACACATCAATATACAAAAATAATGAACTGCGACAGTCTTTATACTGAATCATGCATCAGGTATCCCATTACGAGGTCTAAAACTGAAGCCAGTTACGCGAATAAAAACTCGCATGAACCAAGTGACGCTGGTAGTGATGAAAGCGACCGACACCCAGACGTGTTGGACACGAACTGCTTAGCCCAGATAGCTAGCACGCCCACTCAAACCATAACTCTGAGGTGGCGCTCTCTCACGGCGTGGACAGAAGCTGACGTAAGCTCTGAGGTTTGATAAAGGGTCAGAGAGTGGGTCACCCAGGAGGTGTTTTGAGGGGGTGGGGGGGTTGGAGGGGGGTGGTGGGTGGTGGTTGGAGCGTGAGTGACAACAACACCCATTGACAGTCACGGTTGAGCTGTCCCTCACCTCTGCACCTCCCCCTTTTCGTCTCGGAAATTCCCGTGATCACATGGATGACTGGTTTGGGTTTCACCCAGTTCTCGTGAACTGAAATAGCCCCTGCCCACCTTCGCTCACCCTT
Organism: Babylonia areolata; assembly: GCF_041734735.1. Taxonomy (NCBI): domain Eukaryota; kingdom Metazoa; phylum Mollusca; class Gastropoda; order Neogastropoda; family Buccinidae; genus Babylonia; species Babylonia areolata. Next base: position 3,304,950 of record NC_134890.1, read on the forward strand.
CCCTTTCAGAACCTTTCTTCTTCTTCTTCTTCTTTCCGTTACACGACCAACATCGACTTGCCGATGACTGTCGTGGTTCATGCATGCTGGGTACTTTCGTGACTCCATAACCCACCGATCACTGACATGTGTTACAGGATCTTTAACGTGCGTATTTGATCTTCTGCGTGCTTATACACACGAAGGGGGTTCAGGCACTAGCAGGTCTTCACATATGTTGACCTGGGAGATCGGAAAAATCTCCACCCTTTACCCACCAGGCGCCGTTACCGTGCTTCGAACCCGGGACACTCAGATTGAAAGTCCAACGCTTTAACCACTGACAGTTCTACTCACCCTGCTTTGTTTTTTTGTGTCCTTTCCTGTGACTTCTCACTTTTCTTTCCTGAACTTTACTCTCTCTCTCCCTCTCTGTCTGTACCTTTCTGTCTGTCACTCACTCATTTCATTTGCCTGAAGAAGAGCTTGTGGCTCGACACGTCGCCTCTTTTATCCCAAGTATGTCGACTTTTACCAAGATTTTTTTTAATCTACCTCCCACGCGCGCGCGCGTGTGTGTGCGTGTGTGTGTGTGCGTGTGTGTGTGCGTGTGCGTGTGTGTGTGTGTGTGCGCGCGCGCGTGTGTGTGTGTAAAAAGGAGCATTTTTATAATTAGCATACAATGGATTTCTAAATATGGTCAAAGAAAGTTTCCATCGTGAGGGATGAATCGAGGTAAAAACAAAGATTGTGGACAGAACTAGAGAAAACAAATTTCTATGTTAGAACAAACGATAAATTTTATTTTTATATGCTTGAGCGTATTACCAGTCAACATGAGTTATGTGCTGTCATCATTACATATAATGCAAAATGACATTGACTCCTTGATAGAATGGTCTGAAAAATGGAACTTAAACTTTAATGCTTCCAAATGCAAAGTATTGCACATTGGTCGAACAAACCCAAAACATAACTATGTAATGAAAAACGACGACGAAATAACCAATATTGTGAAATGTGAAGAGGAGAAAGACTTAGGGGTGACGTTTGATAAACACACACACACATGCTATTTCTGACGAGGTTCTTATGGTCGAACTTTCGCAGGCATTAATTCAAAGCCCGAATTCTACATTCCTTTAATGTACTTCAGAATTGCGTTAATGGTTTATAATTATTGTTAGCATTATTGCATTATTACTGTTAAATGTAATTGCATGTTAATTATGCATTTTTTGGTAGTTTTCTACCTTTTCTGTTTTCCTCTTCCATCTCCCCCCACCCCCATTTTTTTTCCTGTTTTTTTTTTTTATCGTCTAATATCACTGATAGTGAAAAGACGCTAAACTAAATAACGAACGAACACACACATACACAGACACGGCATATTCACACACGCACGCACACACACGCACACACACACACACACACACACACACACACACACACACACACACACTCGCGCGCGCACACTTCTCCCATTTCTGACCCACAGACTTTTCCATACCCCCCCCCCCTCCACTCACTTCTCAAAAACCCTCCTGCCTTTTTTCTCTCCACCTCCACTTCCATTCCAACCCCCCCCTCCCCACCACCACCCGACCCCTAATCATTGCACATGCTCCCATCCGAATAGAGAACTGGTTATCGTGAATTGCTATCTTGTCCCAATGGCAAGGTTGTAGCATGTTTCTTGAAAAACTGAAAAAAACTAGCAATAAAAAACAACAACAAAACAACCAAAAAAAAAAAAAAAGTCTTGCAAAACATCCCGTGATATAACTCTTATGCTCTGATTCCTTTGTATAGGCGGAATTCTCGTGATAATCTAATTATAGTTTTCAGTCGGGTTGCTCACAAGTACAAGTACAGCTGTACTCAGCTTGGGAGGGGTACGGGGGAAAAGTGGAGAGGTGTGATATTATATATATATATATATATATATATCTGTCTCTCTCTGTGTCTCTGTATGTCTGTCTCCCTCTCTCTCTCTCTCTCACACACACACACACACACATATATATATATATATGTTAAGACCACATATTGAAAATGATGCCATTTGTCCATTGTCTAATCATCAAGATTTTGCGCCTTATAAATATTATCATTAGTAGTAATATTTTTTTATGTATTTATCTATTATTTTATATTTATTTATTTATTTTCTTTCTTTCTTTCTTTCTTTTTTTTTTTTAATATTTTTTTTTCAAATTTCATTTATTTATTTGTTTATTTATTTTGATTTTAATTCTTTAAGTTAATTAGTTTTTCTCAAGGCCTGACTAAGCGCGTTGGGTTACGCTGCTGATCAGGCATCTGCTTGGCAGATGTGGTGTAGCGTATATGGATTTGACGGAACGCAGTGATGCCTCCTTGAGCTACTGATACTCACACTGACACCATTGTCTAAAAGATGCACGTGAAAGTAAGGTACATTAATTTGTGTTTGACTCTCCCTTCCTTGATGATCTCAGAAAACAGTTTACCTCCAAGAAGGTTTTTTTTTTTTTTTTTTTGTAGACACCCTTAACTTATGTTGCTCATGACCTCTGTAAATGAAGATGTTAAACAATTTACCATTTACTTTTATAAGGCATTTCAGATTCGGCCTGTCAGTTTGTACGTAACATGTGTGGTTGTAATTATCTTTTTAATTTGATGTTGTATTTGTTGCAACGGTGGACTGTTCCTTTCACACCACCCCTTCATGAGGGGCATTGGCCTATAATAAAAAAAAAAAAAAAAATGTACGTTCGTTTGTTCGTTTTCTCTCTCTTCTCTCTCTCTCTTCTCTCCTCTCTCTTCTCTCCACTCTCTCTTTCTCTTCTCTCCTCTCTCTCTCTTCTCCCCACTCTCTCTCTTTTCTCTCCTCTTTCCACTCTCTCTTTCTCTTCTCTCCTCTCTCTTCTCTCCACTCTCTCTCTTTCTCTTATCTCCTCTCTCTTCTCTCCACTCTCTCTTCTCTCCACTCTCTCTTTCTCTTCTCTCCTCTCTCTCTTCTCTCCACTCTCTCTCTTTCTCTTCTCTCCACTCTCTCTTTCTCTTCTCTCCTCTCTCTCTTCTCTCCACTCTCTCTCTCTTTCTCTTCTCTCCACTCTCTCTTTCACTTCTCTCCTCTCTCTCTTCTCTCCACTCTCTTTCTCTTATCTCCTCTCTCTCTTCTCTCCACTCTCTCTCTTTCTCTTCTCTCCTCTCTCTCTTCTCTCCACCTTCTCTCTCTCTCTTTCTCTTCTTTCCACTCTCTCTCTCTTTCTCTTCTATCCACACTCTCTCTTTCTCTCCTCTCTCTCTCTTTCTCTTCTCTCCACTCTCTCTTTCTCTTCTACCCACACACTCTCTCTCTCTTTCTCTCCTCTCCTCTCTCTCTCTCTTTGTCTTCTCTCCACTCTATTTTTCTCTTCTCTCCACTCTCTTTCTCTTCTCTCCTCTCTCTCTTCTCTCCACCTTCTCTCTCTCTTTCTCTTCTATCCACACTCTCTCTCTTTCTCTCCTCTCTCTCTTTCTCTTCTTTCCACTCTCTCTCTCTCTTTCTCTTCTACCCACACACTCTTTCTCTCCTCTCCTCTCTCTCTCGCTTTCTCTTCTCTCCACTCTCTCTCTTTCACTTCTATCCACCCTCTCTCTCTCTTTCTCTCAGACTCCCCCCCCCCATCACTTTCCCCTTAGAACCCTCCTCTCTCTTCTCCCTCCCTCCGTACCCCCTTCCCCCCTTGCCCCCTCCCACCCCCCGCCCATAAGGACGGTTCCTTCCGCAGAAAGAACGTTTAACAAGAATCGCTCATTTGGCGCTTATGGCGAAGCTGCAGAGAGTGTCTTGCAAAACAATTCGTGGTTTGGGGAGTTATTAAGAAATGCTGGAAATGTTGTGATCGACAAGTTTTTTTTTCAATGCACGGTTCGATAAAGGAATATTCCCTGAAGAATGGACAGAATCAAATACTCTGCCAATATCTAAGAATTGGATATGTGATGATCCAAGTAATTATTGGGTAAATCGTCATGTGATATGAGTAGGAAGACATATAGTTCTGTATTTAATGGAAGATTACAGTATAAGGTTCTACAAAACACCACCACTGAAGAATGGTAAGCTGGCTTCAAGAAAGGGTATTCTACGTCGATCAAGTGTTTTCACTTTTAGCTATTACACAGGAGAAGTTGTCTGGAAATCGTAAATTGTACGTGGCTTTCATTGATTTTGAGAAGGCAATCGATTCAGTGTCAAGAAATTTACTATGCCCAATACTTCAAAAGAATGGAATCAAAGATAAAATATATCTATGCATTAAGAGTATGTACAACAATGTGAAAGCCAGGGTTAGATATGGTGGGCACTTTATTGATTATAACGTATGTACAAGGGGTGTCAAGCAAGGAGATACATGCAGTCCTGTCCGAGAAACGAATTCGTAACAGAAATAATTGAAAATGGAAGGCATTGTGTAACGCAATCGTCGGATATTATTGAATTTGTCATGTGTTGTAGTAGTAGTAATAATAATGATGATAACAATGATGATAAATAAGCAAATAAATGTAAAACATGAAGACACACATTCACACATACACCCACACATGCATAACAGATATGCACCAAACATGCAGTTTCACAGATACGAAAGCACAGTCAAATACATATAAACGTACATGAGCTCCAGCACACACAAACACACACTCATTTCTAGTCTACGTATCGAAGCTTCCACGGCGCACACACACACACACACACACACACACACACACACACACACACACACACACACACACACAGAGGGTGGCAGAAAGAAGAAGAAAAAGACAAAAGATAGATGGGCAGATTGGTATGTAATCATGCGTCATTAACCAAAGATAGACTTGTTTCTATGGGTGAAGGCTTTGGACAAGAACACAGAGAGAGTGGAATGCATGTCTTCACATCTGCAAACAACAGTGACAATTTAAATGCATTGGGGCGCACATGATACTTCTTCGGTATATACTGGAGAGAGAGAGAGAGAGAGAGAGAGAGAGAGAGAGAGAGAGAGAGAGGGGGGGGGGGTAGGTAATCCCGTCTGAAGAGAATCTAAGCACGCACATACACACACACACACACACACACACACACACACACACACACACACACACACACACACACACACACACAAACACGCACAGAGTTACACAGTCACACACTCACACAGAGTCAAATACACACACACACACACACACACACACACACACACACACACACACAAACACACACACGCACAGAGTCACACACACACCAACACACACACACACACACACACAACCACACACACAACCACACACACACACACCAACCCACCCCCACGCACACGCACGCACATACCAACACTGACACACACACAGAGACACACACAGACACCCCCCCACCCCACCCCGCCACACACACACACACAACAAGGCGAAGCATATGTTGGATTCCCCAGAGGAAAAAATGCAAGCTCTGATTTTCTTTATGTAGCAGGGTGTCTTGTGACAAAGTCAAAATTGGGTTAACGACAACACGGAGGTCAAAGGGGTGGGTGGGTGTGTGGGGGTGGGTTGCTCACAAGTGCACCTGTTCTCAATTTTTTGTTTTTTCTGTGCTGATCGGTGCAGTTTCTTGATGTTTCTGATGTAGTTTTTGTTGTTGTTGTTGCTGTTGTTGTTGTTGATGATGTAGTAGATATAGTAGTTAGTGTTGTTGTTGTTGTTGATGATGTAGTACAAGTAGTAGTTCGTGTTGTTGTTGTTGTTGATGTAGTAGAAGTAGTAGTTAGTGTTGCTGATGTTGTTGTTGTTGTAGAAGTAGTAGTTAGTGTTGCTGATGTTGTTGTTGTTGTTGTTGTAGAAGTAGTAGTTAGTGTTGCTGATGTTGTTGTTGTTGTTGATGTAGTAAAAGTAGTAGTTAGTGTTGCTGATGTTGTTGTTGTTGTAGAAGTAGTAGTTAGTGTTGCTGATGTTGTTGTTGTTGTTGTTGATGTAGTAAAAGTAGTAGTTAGTGTTGTTGTTGTTGATGTAGTAGAAGTAGTAGTTAGTGTTGCTGATGTTGTTGTTGCTGTTGTAGAAGTAGGAGTTAGTGTTGCTGATGTTGTTGTTGATGATGATGTAGTAGAAGTAGTAGTTAGTGTTGTTGTTGTTGATGTAGTAGAAGTAGTAGTTAGTGTTGCTGATGTTGTTGTTGCTGTTGTAGAAGTAGGAGTTAGTGTTGCTGATGTTGTTGTTGTTGTTGTAGAAGTATTAGTTAGTGTTGCTGATGTTGTTGTTGTTGATGTAGTAAAAGTAGTAGTTAGTGTTGCTGATGTTGTTGTTGATGTAGTAGAAGTAGTAGTTAGTGTTGCTGATGTTGTTGCTGTTGTAGAAGTAGTAGTTAGTGTTGCTGATGTTGTTGTTGATGTAGTAGAAGTAGTAGTTAGTGTTGCTGATGGTGTTGTTGTTGTAGAAGTAGTAGTTAGTGTTGCTGATGTTGTTGTTGCTGCTGTTGTTGCTGTTGTAGAAGTAGTAGTTAGTGTTGCTGATGATGTTGTTGTAGAAGTAGTAGTTGGTGTTGCTGATGTTGTTGTTATTGTAGTAGAAATAGTAGTTAGTGTTGCTGATGTTGTTGTTGTTGATGATGATGTACCAGTAGTAGTAGTAGTAGTTGTTGTTGTTTTGTTGTTGTGTTGTTATTGTGAGTGTTGCTGCTGCTGCTGTTGTTGTTGTTGTTGATGTAGCAGAAGTAGTAGTAGTAGTTATTGTTGTTTTGTAGTTGTTGTTAGTGTCGCTGTTGTTGTTGTTGTTGTTGTTGATGTAGTAGAAGTAGTAGTAGTTGTTGTTGTGTTGTTATTGTGAGTGTTGCTGTTGTTGTTGTTGTTGTTGTTGTTGATGTAGCAGAAGTAGTAGTAGTAGTAGTAGTTATTGTTGTTTTGTAGTTGTGTTGTTAGTGTCGCTGTTGTTGTTGTTGTTGTTGTTGTTGTTGTTGTTGATGTAGTAGAAGTAGTAGTAGTTGTTGTTGTGTTGTTGTTGTTGATGTTGTTGTTGTTGTTGCCCTTTGACAACTGAGGTAGGTGGGGGGACGGTGAGTGGGAGAGAGGTGACAAACACACGCACGCACGCACGCACGCACTATGACTAGATGCCATAAAACAAAATATACTTCTAATGTGATTTGCGGCAATAAAATTACTCCTGTGCATACCATCCATGAATGTGAACAGTTAAAACCATATTTACCTGTGTCATTTACAAAATCTGCAGTTCCATCTGCTTCCATTAGAAATGTATTATATGATAATCAACATGTCTTTGAAATAGTTCAGAGTTTAATTTGGAGCCCAATTGGCTCTTGGTTGTAATTCTACTGGTTGACTGGTTATTTTATTTTATTTATATCCTTTTTTATATAATTAATTAATTATGATAGATTTTCGTCTAAAATCACAAATGTGGACAGATGTTAGACGTTAAGCACAAGAACAAACGAACGAACGAACGAACGAACACACACACACAAACACACACACACACACACACACACACACACACACACACACACACACACACACACACACCCTGTTCTCTCCCCCCACCCCCTACTCCTCCTCTTCCTTCCTCATCTTCTTCTTCTTTACTTCTCTTCTGTTAATTTCTCTTTCCCGTAATATCTAACTCATAGAACATTTTGTCAGCTCTATAAGGTATTCTATGATCTTCCATTTGTAAGAATGTCAACTATTTTTGTATGCACTGTATAGCTGAATAGATATATATCGGATATATATATATATATATATATATATATATATTTATTTATTTATTTCATCATATATAAGATCATTAGGTGAATGCAAATCTACGCCTAGAAATTTCTTCAACGCAAACAAGTGCACAGATTCACATTCCAGCGCGGCTTTATGCAGTCCCAATAATTCAGAATCATATTGCATGACAGGTTGTACCTGAGCATAAAAAAAATCGACAACAATCGCAGAAAAGTATTATCTAACGAAGGAAATCTTTTTATGACACACAATAAGACATTTTTGGCCCTACTAGCAAGTTTTTTACAAGCAGAACCAAAGCTCAAACGTGTAGTAAAATTCATCCCCAAATACTTATAAACAGGCATTGCAATACTATTATAAAACTATCTTTCCCGTGAACTAAAATACCCCCCTTCCTAAATTATATGATGTTACTCTTACACATGTTGACTTTCAGTTGAAGGGAACTTGCTGCACGTTGTAAGTTATTCAGCTGTTAACCAACAACAGTTTCTGATAAAAGTACAACACCTGCCAATAAAAAAATAAATAATTAAAATGCATAAAAAGAAAGAGTGGCACCATGTCTTCCGTTATTGATAACACAAATCGCCAGTTCATTGATGAAAAGGAATAAAAACACAGGACTGCGCACATCACCTTGTTTTACTCCAGCTGTACAGAATACATAATTTGTCAACTGAGCACCACACCTAACTAATGGATACTTCGAATACACTTATACAATTTACCTCTTATACCATTTTTCAACAATATTGGCCATAGCAGATGTCTGTTAATGGTATCAAAGGCTTTCTCGAAATCAATAAAGGCTAAATAAAGTTTACGATTATTAGAAAATTGCTTTTGCACCAATGCCAAAAGAGCAAACATACGATCCATTGTTGAATATCCTTTCTTAAAGCCTGCTTGGTGGTCTCCAGTTATATCATTGTCTTGTACCCATTCTTGCATTTCATTATTTATTATTGTAATAAACATTTTGTTATTCATATCACTAAGACAAAAGCGTGTAGTTATTGGGAGTGTTGACATCTCCTTTCTTGAAAAAGTGGTAAAATGACATATTCCGTCAAGCTTTGAGGAAAGATACCATTATCAAATAATGTTTGAAACAACTTAACCAAAACAAAATGTATAGCATGGTCATTTACGACTTTTCACTTTCCTCAGTGAATATAATACTCCATCCCTGGAAACTGGACTGTTCATATAGTCATCAGACTCAACATACTGGACATCCCCACTCATATTGAGAGAGAGAGAGAGAGAGAGAGAGAGAGAGAGAGAGAACGAACATAACTCGCTTTGTCAACTTTTTTTCTTTCTTTTTCTTTTTTCGGAATGGAAATTGTGGCAGGGCCACCCGGCACGACAACGACATGAATGGCTTCCTTTGAGCACTCAGTGCTGTCGTGAGGGTGAGTGATCCCTTCTTTCTTCCTCCCCTCCCCTTTCACTCCTTCTTTTCACTTCTTCATCTTTTCCCCTAGCTCTGTGAAGAGTCACCGGGGCGCCCGCACAAAAGAACTGTTTACCAGGCACATCCAGATCTGTCAAAGGCATTGCGTCAAAGCCTTGGTCTCTGAATGGGTTTCCTGTCTGTTTCGTCAAGGTTGTCAACTCATCGTTTTCCTCACCCCTTTTCTCATAGACGTTCATCCGTGGTGTTGGTTGATTTGTATTCTGGGTTGCTAACTTGTTTGTTTGAATACTTATTTATACATCATGTTTATGACATTCATTTATGGCATCATTTTTCTTTTCTGGGTTGTTGATTTCTTTGTCAGAATATTGATGTATTCGTTATATGCTGTGTATTCATTAAATTAATATCTTTTTTTTTTCTTCGGAAGCAACATTTCCGGCACGATATCATTCTAGGGGAGGTTTAATTTATTTACCTAGTAGAAAATTCATTCATTTATCCATTTATTTGCTCGTTTGGATTGAGATTATATGATATGTGATCATTTGTCGCATATTCGTTCATGTGTGATATGGGATTAAGATTATCTGATAGATCTAGTGCTTTCAATATTCGTTTGACATTAAGACATCCAACGCACGCTCATGCACACCAAAAGACTTTCATGATATTGATAAACAATGAGGCCACGAGAACCAAATGATTAACAAACAGTACAGATTTGTAACTCTCTCCATTCACAAGGTACACAATTTCAAGTTGCTAATGCTACCGATTCAGCTAGCAGGCAGGTAAATGAAAGGTACGTTGGACCAAACCCAGACACTTCCTCAAAAAACGGGAGTGCCGGGCTTGTCCTTATACCAATCATTTGACATGTGCACACAGCAGCTATGACCGAAGAAATGTGCAAACACAAATCAACTTTCCTTCAAGATTGGCATAGCTTATTTAATCCTGAACAAGTCACACAGAACACACGGACAATACAGAACAGGACAGCTTGGTTAAAACAACAACATGATGATCATGGAGTCTCCCGTCGGACCGACGGATGAGCAGGCAGGCAGGCTTATCTGTCGGTGTGTGTCCTCATATGGGAGAAGAGGCCGATTCTGGATGCGCCGCACTTCCCACAGGTGTTGCAAGGGAAAACGTCTCCGGAAGTTGAGCCCTGTTTCCTTCGCTCACGCTTATCCTTAATGGCCAGCGTTCTCTTGTTTTCAAACGTCTTTATGCCACTAGAGCACAGCATCCTCCAGCGAGAGCAGTCAAGGGCATCAGTTTCCCAGGACGCGATGTCTATGTCACAGGCTTTGGAGTTTGTCTTCAAGGTGTCCTTGAAGCGCTTGCAGGGTCTTCCAAGTTCGCGGTGGCCTTCCTTCAGCTGGCCATACAAAAGCATCTCCGGGATCCTGCTGTCTGTCATGCGGACAGCGTGTCCTGTCCAGCGTAGCTGGCACTGGATCAGCAGGCTTTCAATGCTGGGCAGGCCGTTCCTCTCTAAAACATGTTAGTTTGGTTAAAACAACAACAAAATAACAAACTTGAACTAAACACAAGAAAAGATACAAGATGTAAATCCCTGCAGGATACGGCACAGTCATTCATTCCCGTCTCTATCATTTCCTTGTCACGAAGTGGTCAACCAGCTCACATCACGGAGTCAAGGTAGGTAGAAAGGTTAGAGGTACCATAACCTTTTACGGCCCCTGGGGCTATGAACACACACCCATTACATCTCGGGCTCCACAGATGCAGGCGGGGCCCAGTCCTCCCCTTCCGCTGTTTTAACCTTCCACGACTGAAGTGGAGTACACATTCACAGCTGGGTGGAGTGAGGAAAACGGGTAGCCATTCACACCTGGGTGGAGTGAGGAAAACGGGTAGGTAGTCATTCACACCTGGGTGGAGTGAGGAAAACGGGTAGGTAGTCATTCACACCTGGGTGGAGTGAGGAAAACGGGTACCCATTCACAGCTGGGTGGAGTGAGGAAAACGGGTACCCATTCACAGCTGGGTGGAGTGAGGAAAACGGGTAGGTAGCCATTCACAGCTGGGTGGAGTGAGGAAAACGGGTACCCATTCACAGCTGGGTGGAGTGAGGAAAACGGGTACCCATTCACAGCTGGGTGGAGTGAGGAAAACGGGTACCCATTCACACCTGGGTGGAGTGAGGAAAACGGGTAGCCATTTACACCTGGGTGGAGTGAGGAAAACGGGTAGCCATTTACACCTGGGTAGCGTGAGGAAAACGGGTAGCTATTCACACCTGGGTGGAGTGAGGAAAACGTGTACCCATTCACACCTGGGTGGGGTGAGGAAAACGGGTAGGCAGCCATTTACACCTGGGTGGGGTGAGGAAAACGGGTAGCCATTCACACCTGGGTGGTGTGAGGAAAACGAGTAGCTATTCAGAGCTGGGTGGAGTGAGGAAACCGGGTATCCGTTCACAGCTGGGTGGAGTGAGAAAAACGGGTAGGCAGCCATTCACACCTGGGTGGGGTGAGGAAAACGGGTAGCCATTCACACCTGGGTAGGTTGGAAAAAACGGGTACCAATTCACACCTGGGTGGAGTGAGGAAAACGGGTAGCCATTCACACGTGGGTGGAGTGAGGAAAACGGGTAGCTATTCACACGTGGGTGGAGTGAGGAAAACGGGTAGCCATTCACACCTGGGTGGAGTGAGGAAAACGGGTACCCTTTCACAGCTGGGTGGGGTGAGGTCACTCGGAGTAAAGTGCCTTTCCAAAGAACACAACAGCATTGCGGAAACGGGGCCTCGAACCCTGATCACTGGTGAACACTGGATCACAGGTCCATCGCCTGACCCGTTCTGTTGTGAGAGTCGAACACACTGCTTACTTCGCATTCTGCTGCAGTGACTCCGAATGTGAATATGGGAGATGAAAATAAAGGCAGGAATTTGCTTGAAAGACATCTATTGCATTCGTTGTTTCAATTTTTTTTTTAATTAAAAAAAAAATCTTGAGCAAACATAGAAAATAATATATAACATGATAAAGCAAAGCAAAGGAAAAAAAAGAAAGAAAAAAAAAACCAACAAACACACACACACACACACACACACACACACACACACACACGAACACACATACACACACACGCATACACATACACACATATATACACACACCAACACACACACACGCACACGCACACGCACACACACACACGTACACATACACAATTTCCAAATCAGTACTTTATGCTCTAGAACTATTCAGCCTTGAAACAAGACCTGACTTAGTTATTGAGGCAAATCATTTGGTACATTGTTTAAGGATTAAAGGGACTGAGGTCAGTTTTTGTTGGGTGCCTTCTCATGTGGGCATTCTTGCAATGAAATTGTTGATAAAGCAGCTAAAAGAGGAGCGCAAGATTCAGAAAAATCGACAAAAATACATGTCCGTCTCTCCGTAAAAGAGGCATACACTTTTGTTAGAAAAATCAGCATGGGGTCGATTTCATAACCGATGGAAGTTAAAGTTTTTAAACCATAAAGGAACATTATTCCCCGAGAATATTATTAAAGAAAAGATACCGAATCCATCAGCTTGCTATACAAGATTAATAACCTCTACTTTCTTCCGTATAAAACTTGATGCGCTGAAGATAAAGTATAGTAAAAATGTTACATGCATCTGTGGTAAGCAGTTCAGCTTGCATCATTGTTTGTTTCACTGCCAGCAGTTACGTACCTTCTTGCCCAAGTATTTCAAAGAGAATAATAATTCTGCAGATGATTTTTGTAAAGTTATTTCCGACGAGGTTCTTATGGTCGAACTTTCACAGGCATTAGTTCATAGCCCTATTTCTACATTCCTTTAATGCACTTCAGAATTGTGTTAATGGTTTCTGATTATTTAAATTATTATTATTGAATTGTTACTGTTAAATGTAATAGCATGTTAGTTATACCCCATGCCCCCACCCCACCCCACCCCACCCCTTTATTTTTATTTTTTTTTTTTTATTTTTTTTTTTTTAACGTCTAATATCACTGATAGTGAAAAGACGCTAAACAAAAGAACGAACACAAGTTTCAAGTTTTAATTATCCTTTCACTCCTACTGGAGTATGGAGGATTACTGCAAAATAAACTTTTCATGCTCAGAACAAACATTTCCAAATACGCAACAATGTCACATTAAATTTGAGAAAACACACATGTCTTTTAACTCCAAAAGTATACCTAGGCAACATTTGAAAATCTAATCATCTCACTTACAGCTAAAATGACTTTTTTTGCCTCCTTTGAGCATATTACAAAAAATAAAAACCGATTTTGGAGACAAATATTTTTTAGGAACATATCTATTTCGTAACTGATCATGATAAAATAATTGGGACATTCCATTATAAAATGAAACTTATCACCAATCACAGACATGTTGCAAACCTTACAAAGCCGTAACTCTCGTGGTATGCCTTTGTGTGTCTCTGTTTCTATTTCCAGCTTATGATTACTACTTCGAAATCTGAAGAAGCTGATAACATAATTATCAGGCATATTTTTCTCTACCAAATCCACTTTTGAAATTTCGATAAAACAAACATTTAGTACTCGCCTCCAGAGCATATGATTTTGAAAACTATCTCTCAAAGCAATGTTGACATTTTTGCAGAAAAGATTCCCTCTCCAAGAAGAATTGAGCATCCCAAACACAGTCATATCCTGCTTCTATTAAAATTTGTCTGATACAACTCATCCATTTTGAAGAATAAATACCATTTCGATATAAGTCAAGTAATATCAAATATATTTTCCCAGAATATTTTTCTGTGTTTGATACCACTAAGCTGGTCTAAAATCGAACTAATCTCATTTTCACTAACACACTAATTGGATAAATATCAGTTTCTCCATAAACAATTTGGGTCATAGTATTTCTGTTCAGTTTGAACAAGCGTTTCAAAAATTTCAATTCTAATTTTTCAAGTATATCTACATTTTCATAACCCCATATTTCTGCATTATACAACAAAATAGGAACAATCATAGACTGGTACATGTCCAGAATGATATATAAAGGTGAATCTTGATTTTTGGCTGACTGAAGTAACGAAAACATAGCCTTTTGACCCTGCCCATAAATGATATTTTTAGCTTTATAAAAAGTTCCGTTTCTACTAAATTCGATACCAAGATATTTAAAAGAATCGACAGCATTCAAACATGCATCACCAAACTTAAAAACAGGCTTTAGCTTGTTTGTAGAATTAAATATCATCATTTTAGTTTTCTTTACATTGACCACTAGTTTCCATTTTAAACAATATTTTGTGAAAAACATTGAGGGACTGTTGTAATCCTTCTTTCGTCTCCGAAAGTGAAATTGTGTCATCTGCATACAGCAGTACAGATAATCGCATGTAATTATCTAACTCTGAAATGTTAACATTCAATAAAAGATCAAAAGATGGATTCTTAGTCAAATACGACTCTAAATAATTGAGATACAGAGAAAAAACACAAAGGCGAGAGAATTTCTCCTTGTCGTACACCCTTACAAATGCTAAAGAAATCAGATTTTTCACCATTTAAAAACACACATGACTTAATTCTATCATACATGTTCATTATGACACGCAAAATGTTACCATTCACGCCTTCATGAACACGTTTTTGCCATAACCCACTTCTCCAAACTGAATCAAAGGCATTTTTAATATCAACAAAAGCACAGTAAAGTTTCTTCTTTTTCATGGAGAAAATATCAGTAGTGATTTCAAAACAAACAGTTGATCTAACGTAGAGTGGGACTGTCTAAATCTTGTTTGGGCCCCTGAAAGTATATTGTTTACATTAATCAGTCAGTCTTGCATTTAACAATGTAGTGAATAGTTTTCCAACACAGCTGAGCAAAGTTATTCCTCTATAATTATCACATTCAAGTGTATCACCTTTGCCTTTATACAATGGCAATATCAAGCCGGATACCCATTTTTCTGGTACAACGCCTTCGTCCAGTATCTTGTTAAATAATTTACAA
>NC_134890.1:3345147-3355147 GCF_041734735.1 Babylonia areolata
CTTTATCGTCTGCTTCAAGCAATTTTTAAAAAAAATCCCAACTGAACTACTTCTTTTTTTTGTATTTGCTGATTTACCATCACATATTTGTGTATTTCACCAGCATCATCGTTGTCATCATCATCTTCTTCTTCACCCTAGTCACAATCATCATCATCATCGTCATCAACATATCTTCTTCTTCAAACAGAGTTGAATGCGTGCAACAGTGTACACATTTTCAGGATGACTCGAGTTAGTAGAGAGCTGACATGTGCAGTTTCACAGTCTCAGAACATGAATGTAGCATGTATATTTATGGAAAGCGTGCTGTAATGATACTGTATGGAAAATTGATGGAACACACAGAAAGATCCGCGTGTCGAAAATTAGCGGGAAATGTTCAAAGATCAGATGGCGTGGTGATGTGGTTTACCCCGTTTCGACGAGCACCACGGCCTAATTGACGAGTGCTACACTTCCTTTCGTCCCCTCCACTGACAGAAGTTGCTGACCCTTTCAGTGAGAGCGGTGAGAGATGCTCCCTGCAGAGACAAGGCGATGATTTCCGGCACCACGGGTGCTCGTTTTCCGTTCCTCCCCCTTCCTGTGGCGTCCTGTCTCTCACACTCCCCTCCTCGTCTTCCCGTCCCCCCACCCCTGGCCCCGTTCCTCAACGTTCATCCTCCACCTCTTACAAGGG
Source organism: Babylonia areolata (assembly GCF_041734735.1). Classification (NCBI taxonomy): domain Eukaryota; kingdom Metazoa; phylum Mollusca; class Gastropoda; order Neogastropoda; family Buccinidae; genus Babylonia; species Babylonia areolata. The sequence goes on from NC_134890.1 coordinate 3,345,830, forward strand.
ATGTCATCCACCTGAAAAGGGAGCTAATTTGACAGTCAGGCGTGTGAATGACATGCGCAGAACGTCGGGGCCATTGTCGTTGACGTGTCGTGGTACCTCGGGGATCTGTCCAGTGTGGGGCATGAGTTACGTGGTCTGTCTGCTGTCTGTGAAGTCTGGAAGGAGGGAGATTATGTAGGTAGTAGTGTTTGCTGGGAAACCATCATTCGTAGACAGCAACATGCAAAAACTTCGAGAGAAGGGTGGGTGGGTGTGAAACCTGCACAAAGATTATTTTTGTTTTTCTTCTTCTTCTTCTTCTTCTTCTTCTTCTTCTTCTTCTTCTTCTTCTTCTTCTTCTTCTTCTCTTCCGTCTTCTTCTTGTTTTTCTTCTTCTTCTTTTATTATTTGTGTGAATGTTTTCTCTCATTTTCTTGGTTGTTGCTGCTGCTGCTGATACCAGCAAAGGCGCTATAATTCAAACAATGGGGTCTGTGTATGGAAGGTTTATGTCAAGCAAAAGACTAATCACCTCGCTCGTAATCATGCCACCAGCTGACTCCTTGGCAAGTGGTCACGTTTAGAGCCGCAACCAGACTCGTTTCAGGAAAGGCTTCTGTGTCATTGCAACGCAACTTGCCATACCACCATTGATACCCACATGCTGCTACCAGATGGCACCTGGACATGTTTACGGGGGAAAGAACAGTGCTGATCTTTATCGCAGATGAACACGCTAACAGCGGGAGCTACAGTTTCCTTAGCAGGCAGCTCTGAAAGCAATGCTGGCAGCAACTGTTACATGTTTCTAGCTACTCCTTGTCTACTGGTACTTAGCATGGGATTGGTGGAGTGATGGTCAACTGGTAATGCGTCCTCGTAGGAAGCGAGAGAATTTGACGTTACAGTATCGAATCCTGGATCGAATACGGGATCGAATTCTCTCACCACCACCACCCCCCCTTCTACCCATCTCTCTCCCTCTCCTCTCTCTTTCTAGGCACCGCCCTCTCTCACCCACTCTGACCCCTCTCTCTCAATCAGCCCATCCCCAAACCCCTCTCTCTCTTTCACTTTGCACTCGCAATGCAGCCATTCAGCTCCCCTTTTAACTCTCTCCATACGAACGGCGAAAGAGACGACGTTAACAGCGTTCCACCCCAATTACCATCATCAAAATATTGCAAGCGGAAGTCTCTTATACTGAAGAGGTGAATGTTAATAAAGAATACCACAATTCTGACGACGGAAGCTAAAGGTTGGGTCATTCAGACACCCATTGGACATCCGAGGGGTCTGTGTAGAGGAGAAAAGAGGACTGGCCGTACTGAGTGAGTTAACGCCTCAAGGACAGAGGTCAGGAAATGAATCCCTTTGATGTGACAATTCTTGCCGCAGAGAAAGGCCAGTGGTTGCATCAAAGGAAGCCTTGCGTCGTCAGGTTGACCCTTCATTGTTCCGGAGAATACTTCCTGCTTGTCCAATAGGATGCTTTTCTCGTCCGAATATTCAATCCAACCGCGTTTGAATGTGCCTTTTATGGATTATGTTTCTGGTATGTGTGTGTGTGTGTGTGTGTGTGTGTGTGAGAGAGAGAGAGAGAGAGAGACACAGATACACATACATATACATACACACACTGACTGACTGAAACCGTTTATTGTCATATTAACTTATTGTTGTACTGACGTTTTCGCAACCATTTGAATAAATATTAACTAAGCAACACAAAGAAAATATAATTTGAGAAAAAAAAAACAAAAACCCAATGATATGAATTTAAAAAGAACATATTTAACAAATCAGTTTACCAAATTTCATTAATATAAATATCTCAAAAAATGTTTTAACGCACACACATACCTGTATCCCCCACCAACTCCCTACATACATCCATGCAAGCACACAGACGCCCATTCAAATTACCCCACCTCATCCCTCTACCCCACGTACACTTGTATAGTCACAATTTGAGTTCATTCCCCTGCTCCAAAGACGTGTTAGTGGTCACACCCACGTGCACAAGCTCTCTCCCTCTCTCTATCTTTCACACACACACACACACACACACACACACACACACACACACACTCCTCCTCAACGAAACAGATCACTACATCATTCAGTTTTTGCTTGTGTGACAGCGAGCCTCATTAACAGAGACCTGCCACAGAGACTGTAGCCATTGACAGAAATGAGCCTCGCTGGGTGTTCTGTGTGTCTGAAGCGGAAACCGAGTAAACTGACAGATAGCTGTGTGTTACAAGCTGGGGAAGATGGATGTAGTGTCTGATTGACACTGGCTGTGTATGGTCTGTACCGGGGAGTTCCTTGCTGTTATGCTGTGTTGCAAGAGGCTGCTTTTTTGTTTTCTCTTTGTCTGTCTGTCTGTTTCTCTTTCCTTTTGGCTCTTTGTCGCTGTGTATTTGGTCTGCCTATTTGTCTCTGCCTCTATCCCTGTCTTTCCCTTTCTCTGTCTCTCTTTCTTTCTTTTTCGTAACATTTTAAACTTCATTTTTGAGGATACGTACATGCAGAAAGAAAACCGACAAAAAGAAGAAGAAAAAAAGACAAAAACCAAAATCCAAACCCCAAACAAAACAAAAAAAACAGTAAAAACAAGAATTAAAACCATACAACAGCAACAACAACAACAACACACACACAACAACAACTACAACAACAACAAAAACCCAAACAAACCAAACCAAACCAAACATCTCTATTAGGACCATACAAATCAACTATCAAAAATCTTTATTGATAAGATTTATCCGGACAAATATATGATTTCCGCCCAAATCGGTGTAAGCTTTATTAAATTTGAAATCGAAATAATTTTGAAATAGTGTGGCCACGCCTCTTGAGCTAGTGTCAAATGAAGCAAAATACGACTGGTATCTCCATTCAACTTTATAATACTTTCCCATTTTTGGATCTGAGCGAGTGTCTTGGGGTAAAAATACATTATGCTCTGTCTGTCTTGAATAATGAAATACATCTCAAATACATTACGTTTTGCCTGTCTTAGATAATGAAATACGTCTCTTCGTTTCAAGCGAAACGTTATATCCTGACTCATTTTAGTTCACTTAACTAACGAGTTTTAACTGTGAACAGCAACGACAACTGCAGAAATCTCTCCAAGTAGCTTCCGAATCATACAGCTAAAGACCATTATGACATGGAAAACACATTAAACAAACAAGCAAAATGAAGAATGGAAACGTATCAGCAATGTAACATTTCAGGAGCTTGCGTTGTTGTACAGGAGCTTGCACAAACAGAAACATATACATAAACAAACATGATCAGTTTGGTGAAGGGGTTTTGGTGTCATGGAACTCTATAACCGATACGCCTGTCGCCATTTCCATCAGCTGCATTGGTTCTTGGGCACAGAAAGGAAATCCAGGTGAGAACAACGATGAGGCACATTCTTTAGAAGAGAAAAAAGTCCTATGTACTAACACCAAACATTCACGCTTTTAAAACCAGTGTGGGCGAGTGAAAAAAAAAGAAGAAGAAAAAACAAGGGGAGGAAGAAGAACATCAGTATCAGTAGCTCAAGGAGGCGTCACTGCGTTCGGTCAAATCCATATACGCTACACCACAGCTGCCAAGCAGATGCCTGACCAGCAGCATAACCGAACGCGCTTAGTCAGGCCTTGAGAAAAAAAAAAGAGAAAAGAAAAAAAAAAAAAAAAGAAATGAAAAAAGAAAACTACATGAAAAATACTTCTACTACTACTACTACTAATATTTATAAAGCGCAAAATCTTGATAGAGTCAACTCTAAGCGCACAAAAAGACAACAATGATGGGAAATAAGCAAATAAATGTAAAACACGAAAGCCACATTCACATAGGCACACACTCATGCATGACAGATATGCAACAAACATGCAGTTTCACATATATGAAAGCACAATCAAATACACATAAACGTACATGAGCCCCAAAACACACACACACACACACACACACACACACACACATTACCCTGCACACCCCACCCCCTCCTCCACACACTCATTTCTAGGCAACGTATCGCAGCTTCCACGGCACACACGCATCCACACCCACACCCACACACCCACACGCACATTTACTTGTACAAACACACACACACATACCCCCATATCCACCACCTCCATCCCTACACACATATAGACAAATCGGAACATCAATCAAGGAAAGAAAAAACAATCGTATGCGTGAACACTTGTGCTCACGCTGGATCTGTTTGAGTATCCACCTATGTCAAGAAACATACCTGTCCGAATTTCACACACACCCTTCATTCAGTGAAGTAAATTTTTGACATTGCTCTTTGATCAATCTAAAAGAGAATACATCAAACGCGCACACACGCACGCACGCACGCACACACACACACACACGTGCGTGCGCACACACACACACACACACACACACACACACACACACACACACATTTGCACTCTTGATAGGGTCAAAAACATTGTTGAATCACAACAGAGTGGAATGACAGAATCAGTTCAGTAAAAGGCAATTCCAAAACAAGAAAATAGGTTGGCCTACATACGAAAGTTAAACATTCTCAAATTTTCATGGGGTCACTTCCATGTGGCAGTCAGTGCCTGCACGAGAGACAAGCACAGCGGTTTATTAACCCGTGCACGAGGTCTAATATGATAGTCAGTCGTGTCCGACTATGACCATCAGAACAGCAGAGTAGGCAACTGCTGTTCCGACTACTTGGGCTAGAATTTGATTATAGTGGAAAGTGTCTTGCCCAAGTACATCCCCACCCTCTCGGTCAAGAGGCCAACTAGCCCACAAGGCTGCAGCACTAAGAGCCAATGCAATTTTGCCTCGAGAGTCATAGTCCTTCACAAAAGACTAAGCTGTAAATGGTTTCTCATTGACTGGATAAACCATTGATAATACAGCTCTCACTTTGTTGTTGACCCAAATGTAAACTTCTATCAATCTGTGATATAAGCCGAGTGTTGGGCCTATGATAATGGACAGATTATTAAGTCGTGCAACACAGGGTACATGCATGCAAGTGTATACCTGTGCTGCCATCAGTAGTGCCTGCGGAAAAAGGTATACATGCGGGTAACTCTACTTGAGGCAAGGCGAACTGCCTGAGGGTAAGCAGTACTACGATCGTTGTCTGAATATTCTGTTTTCATGGACAATTTCAACGATTATTTCAACATTATATATGTGTATGCAGTTGTCTGAGATTTGGGTTGCTCTGAAGTGAGTATGTAGGTTCTACGTGTGGGATAATCAACGAAATCATCTTAGACAGTATACTACACATACATCGAAAGACATGCAATTGGATCAACATGAATTATTGAAAGGAAAAAAAAAGAAAAAAAAAAAAGAGGAAAGTTGACACCGGAACAGGTGACAGGGCTCAGCCTCTCCATCACACTTTTTTTTGTTTTGTTTTGCTGTCCCATCATCTGCACCGTTTAAGTGGCATCACTCCCACACCACTCATTTAGATTCCCCCATACACGGCCACACCCGGGTTCGTCCGTCACAGTTCCAGCGTCGGCAGTCCGCAGGCGATCATCGATGTTAGGTCGCCAACAGGCCACACACCAGAGGAGACTCTGCACTGCTGCTGAGTCACTTCGGTGGTGTTCAGTGGTGCCTGTTCTGATTTAACGTACTTAGGAGACTACCTACTAAGCCCCCTACTAACGACAATAATGGCTTAGTCGCGGAGCCAGACTGAGTGAGCATCCCTCCCAGAGTGGAGACCGCCACCATGTCCCTCAAACAACAGCCCCCCATGAATCTGCCGACACTGGAAACATTGACAGGACTCTCCCCAAACACGGAAGTGGAAGGGTATCGAAACTGAGGTCACCATGAGAGCAGGGCATGGAAGGCCACAGACTTTGAGACTTTTTTTCCCCAAATTTAACATCAATCCAGTCCGCACAACAGACTTCAGTTGCCGTCAGCCCCAGCATCCTTATCTAAACCAGATCACAACAGTTAACGGAAATTGTTCTCACCGCTCCTTTCCCTGCCCCGTTGGAACGGCTGTCAGAGAGTGGGAATGACAGATTGGGAAGTCTTTCCTTTTCCTTTTGGTGTTTTGGGGTGGGTGATTGTTTTAGGGAGTTATAGCGGTGTGGGGATGAGGGGAGGGGTGTGGGGGGGTGGGGCCTGCTGCTTTGGGATATGTGAAGATGGATGGTGTTAGTGATTGACAAGGGACTGTTAAATGATTGGTGGGTTTTCTGGTATCGTTTGCGGGGTCCATGCGGGAGAGAGCAGAGCGGAGGAGGTGACTGGGTGTTTATTTTTTTCCCACTCTCATCAATTCCAATACACACACACACACACACACACACACACACACACACACACACACACACACACACACACACACATACATTCTTTTTTCCCCCACTCTGATCAGTTCCAGTACACACACTCACACACACACACACACGCACACGCACAGAGTCAGCGCATTCACCCACACATTCAAGGGGTGCATGCTGGGATGTCTATATATGCAAATATATCCAACTGTCTATATCCCACACTGAACAGGCTTCTCTTCTGCTGTTTTATTATTATTTTATTATTATTATTTATTTATTTATTAATTAAATTTAGTTATTTATTCATATATTTATTTATTTTATTTTATTTATTTATTTTTTGTTTATTTTTTGTACGCTTATAGTTGACTTCATCAAGTTTGTGCGCCTTATGCATATTATTATTATTATTAGTTCTTTTTATGTATTTATTTATTTTATTTTATTTATTATTCTATTATTTTTTCTCAAGGCCTGACTAAGCGCGTTGGGTTACGCTGCTGGTCAGGCATCTGCTTGGCAGATGTGGTGTAGCGTGAAGAGGCCAGGAATGCTGGTGGGGGTAGTCTTTTGCTTCCAAAGCTGGCAGCTGCAGCATAATTGCATTGTGCACTGAGCTGCTGTACGCGAACCCTTGCTTAGTTAACCCTTTCACCGCCAGTCAATTTAGAGTACAAAATTTCCTTATGGCATTAACACAGAAAAGACAGCGGCTAAGAACAGCTGGGGATTCCCCCTGCGATGTTTTGAAAATACGGCCTATCCTACCACCGAACATTATGAGCAGTAGGTTCATGGATAACAGACCAATGAATGGTCACCTTTCAGTGACATGGGTCCTCTATCATGCCTGTGCATAAATGCAAGCTTGGCGGTGAAAGGGTTAATGGCAGCGTGACGGATGAGACGGTCACCAGTCTGCCTTGACCACACAGAACTCCATCTCTGTCTCTCTTTGTCGTTTTGCCCCCGTCTGTCTGTTTCTCTGTCCGTCTATCTATCTGTCTGTCTGACTGTCTGTCTCTGTTGTTGTCTTTTTCTCTGTCTCTGCCTTCCTCTGTCTCCCTGTCTGCCTGTCTGTGTGACTTTCTCTCTCTCTCTCTCTTTTCCTCCTCCTCTCTCTCTCTCTTCCTCTCTCCATCCCCCCACTCTCTCTCTCTCTCCTTTCTCGCTGACGTCGAGGGAACGGAGGAGGAGACGATTTACACGTGCATGCAAACTGGAAACGTGTTGTGTGTCATTCAAACCAGATTCTGAAGCTCACAAGGTTTTATCCTCCTGTGCTCTTTCCATTTCAATGCATACTTATCTTCATAAGTGTTTTTATGTGACTGGACTGAAGACATATTCAATTTTCGTCGTATATATGGATGTGGAGTGATGGCCTAGAGGTGACGCGTCCGCATAGAAAGCGAGAGAATTTGAGCGCGCTGGTTCGAATCACGGCTCAGCCGCTGATATTTTCTCCCCCTCCACTAGACCTTGAGTGGTGGTCTGGGCGCTAGTCATTCGGATGAGACGATAAACCGAGGTCTAGTGTGCAGCATGCACTTAGCGCACGTAAAAGAACCCACGGCAACAAAAGGGTTGTTCCTGGCAAAATTCTGAAGAAAAATCCACTTCGATAGGAAAAAACAAATAAGATTGCACGCAGGAAAAAAATTAAAAAAAGGGTGGCGCTGTAGTGTAGCGACGCGCTCTCTGTGGGGGAGAACAGCCCGAATTTCACACAGATAAATGTGTTGTGATAAAAAGTATACAAATATAAATATAAATATGGTGTTTTGTTTAATGATACATATTTTCTATGCTGTTTTAATCTTCATAATTGCCCCATGGGATGCCGGGGGTCTTTCAATCTTTCAGTATAAATAGCATCCCCGCCTTCTGGAAGTTCTGTGCTGGAAATTTCCTCTTTTCTATCACTCTCTTTGTTTCTGCCTTTTTTTCTTTCTTCACTGTTGTCTCTCTCTGCCTTCCCAGTCCATTCCCATTTCTTTTTTTCAAGCAAGCCTTCACACTTTCTTCCCCTCTTTTCTGCAGTCTGTGCTGTTTTGCTCTGGCGATTAGGTAGTGAGGTCTGAGCACTGGGATGAACACTAGCTGCCCATTCTGCAGTGTTATTTGCCTCACTCACTCACTCACTCATTCCCTCGACCGCTGGGGTCGTTGGGGGGACATGAGGAAGATGTCATAGCTCGCCACGCCGTTCTGTTGGCAGCTGTCGTGAGGAGATCTGGCATCGTCATTTTGGTCCATTCCTTGACGTTGCCTATATGGTCTTTTTATGTATTTTTTGTTTGGCTTTGAAGTATTGGTTTGTTTTTTTTGTGGTTTTCTCCCCTTTTTTACGATTTTTATTTTTTTATTTTTTAAATTTTTTTAACCTGGGGATGATGAATTAATTAAGCGAATTGTTGGCGTCCTCAGAATGGCCTAGTCTTTTTTGCCATAAGGAGCTAAATGGTTGGGATACTGTGTCATGAACTGTTTTGTGGGTTTGTCATAGTGTTTTTTTTGTAGATGTGACAGTTTTGTCTTGACGCGGTTGAGCATTTATATGGTTCAGCAGTCCTGATATGACCTTATGCGGTCGGCCGGACTATAAGCAACAAGAATAAAATTAATAAGAATAGATAATCTTCATAATGTTGTGTCATGGCTGCCGCGCTGTTTCTGTCAGTGAATACCGACGTGCGCATGTGTGGAGAAGGGGGGAATAATTAGGTGTGTATGTATGTGGGTGGAAGAGTTTGGGTGTAGCGGAAGGTGAATATTGGCTTATCCTGTGTTTCAATGTCAATTACATGCCTTTTTTCTTGACTTGTCAACATTGATTCATTACTTGAATTATTGCAATGCATGTTTTACTAGATGTCCATGTTCCAAATGTGATTGTGTTTAATATGTGTGACCTTGTGTGTATTCGAGTGTAAGACAGATTTCTGTGACTTTACGTGGTTCTGTTGTATCTGATCTTCTCTCGGTAAAA